>NW_025962037.1:0-37177 GCF_023159225.1 Perognathus longimembris pacificus | reverse complement strand
AAACCTTCTGAGAATAAAAACAGCTGGAGCTTGTTAAGATAATTACACAGGGGAAAGGATAATGTACTGCGAACTCCTCAGAAGAATCTGATTTGTGGTGAGGGGAGAGAGATAAATGCTCATTTAAGAACGACATGAACATGCTGCGTAGGTAGCTGTTTATCAGTAAATATCTCCACTGAGATTAAGAAAAGCAGTATCTTAATAAATTAAGTACTTCCTGTATGGTTACTGTACTGGTAACTCCCCAAAAGAATCTGGATTGTGGTGAGGAAACAGAGAAAATAGCTCATTTAGGACCCTGCACTTACGAAGGGGGTAGGCAACTGTATATCAGGGAGTAAACCTTCTGAGAATAAAAACAGCTGGAGCTTGTTAAGGTAATTACATAGGGGAAAGGATAATGTACCGGGAACTCCTCAGAAGAATCTGATTTGTGGTGAGGGGAGAGAGATAAAAGCTCATTTAGGAACGACATGAACATGCTGCGTAGGTAGCTGTTTATCAGTAAATATCTCACTGAGATTAAGAAAAGCAGTAGCTTAATAAATTAAGTACTTCCTGGTATGGTTACTGTACTGGTAACTCCCCAAAAGAATCTGGATTGTGGTGAGGGAACAGAGAAAAAAGCTCATTTAGGACCTGTAATTACGAAGGGGGTAGGCAGCTGTATATCAGGGAGTATCCCTTCTGGGAATAAAAACAGCTGGAGCTTGTTAAGGTAACTACACAGGGGAAAGGATAATGTACTGGGAATTCCTAAGAAGAATCTGATTTGTGGTGAGGGGAGAGAGATAAAAGCTCATTTAGCAACGACATGAACATGCTGCGTAGGTAGCTGTTTATCAGTAAATATCTCCACTGAGATTAAGAAAAGCAGTAGCTTAATAAATTAAGTACTTCCTGGTATGGTTACTGGACTGGTAACTCCCCAAAAGAATCTTGATTGTGGTGAGGGAACAGAGAAAAAAGCTCATTTAGGACCTGCACTTACGAAGGGGGTAGGCAGCTGTATATCAGGGAGTAAACCTTCTGATAATAAAAACAGCTGGAGCTTGTTAAGGTAATTACACAGGGGAAAGGATAATGTACTGGGAACTCCTCAGAAGAATCTGATTTGTGGTGAGGGGAGAGAGATAAAAGCTCATTTAGGAACGACATGAACATGCTGCGTAGGTAGCTGTTTATCAGTAAATATCTCCACTGAGATTAAGAAAAGCAGTAGCTTAATAAATTAAGTACTTCCTGGTATCGTTACTGTATTGGTAACTCCCCAAAAGAATCTGGATTGTGGTGAGGGAACAGAGAAAAAAGCTCATTTAGGACCTGCAATTACGAAGGGGTAGGCAGCTGTATATCAGGGAGTAAACTTTCTGAGAATAAAAACAGCTGGAGCTTGTTAAGGTAATTACACAGGGGAAAGGATAATGTACTGGGAACTCCTCAGAAGAATCTGATTTGTGGTGAAGGGAGAGAGATAAAAGCTCATTTAAGAACGACATGAACATGCTGCGTAGGTTGCTGTTTATCAGTAAATATGTCCACTGAGATTAAGAAAAGCAGTAGCTTAATAAATTAAGTACTTCCTGGTATGGTTACTGTACTGGTAACGCCCCAAAAGAATCTGGATTGTGGTGAGGGAACAGAGAAAAAAGCTCATTTAGGACCTGCACTTACGAAGGGGGTAGGCAGCTGTATATCAGGGAGTAAACCTTCTGAGAATAAAAACAGCTGGAGCTTGTTAAGGTAATTACACAGGGGAAAGGATAATGTACTGGGAACTCCTCAGAAGAATCTGATTTGTGGTGAGGGGAGAGAGATAAAAGCTCATTTAGGAACGACATGAACATGCTGCTTAGGTAGTTGTTTATCAGTAAATATCTCCACTGAGATTAAGAAAAGCAGTAGCTTAATAAATTAAGTACTTCCTGGTATGGTTACTGTACTGGTAACTCCCCAAAAGAATCTGGATTGTGGTGAGGGAACAGAGAAAAAAGCTCATTTAGGACCTGCACTTACGAAGGGGTTAGGCAGCTGTATATCAGGGAGTAAACCTTCTGAGAATAAAAACAGCTGGAGCTTGTTAAGGTAATTACACAGGGGAAAGGATAATGTACTGGGAACTCATCAGAAGAATCTGATTTGTGGTGAGGGGAGAGAGATAAAAGCTCATTTATGAACGACATGAACATGCTGCTTAGGTAGCTGTTTATCAGTAAATATCTCCACTGAGATTAAGAAAAGCAGTAGCTTAATGAATTAAGTACTTCCTGGTATGGATACTGTACTGGTAACTCCCCAAAATAATCTGGATTGTGGTGAGGGAACAGAGAAAAAAGCTCATTTAGGACCTGCACTTATGAAGGGGATAAGCAAGTGTATATCAGGGAGTAAACCTTCTGAGAATAAAAACAGGTGGTGCTTGTTAAGGTAATTACACAGGGGAAAGGATAATGTACTGGGAACTCCTCAGAAGAATCTGATTTGTGGTGAGGGGAGAGAGATAAAAGCGCATTTAGGAACGACATGAACATGCTGCGTAGGTAGCTGTTTATCAGTAAATATCTCCACTGAGATTAAGAAAAGCACTAGCTTAATAAATTACGTACTTCCTGGTATGGTTACTGTACTGGTAACTCCCCAAAAGAATCTGGATTGTGGTGAGGGAACAGAGAAAAAAGCTCATTTAGGAACGACATGAACGTGCTGCGTAGGTAGCTGTTTATGAGTAAATATCTCCACTGAGATTAAGAAAAGCAGTAGCTTAATAAATTAAGTACTTCCTGGTATGGATACTGTACTGGTAACTCCCCAAAATAATCTGGATTGTGGTGAGGGAACAGAGAAAAAAGCTCATTTAGGACCTGCACTTACGAAGGGGGTAAGCAGCTGTATATCAGGGAGTAAACCTTCTGAGAATAAAAACAGCTGGAGCTTGTTAAGGTAATTACACAGGGGAAAGGATAATGTACTGGGAATTCCTCAGAAGAATCTGATTTGTGGTGAGGGGAAAGAGATAAAAGCTCATTTAGGAACGACATGAACATGCTGCGTAGGTATCTGTTTATCAGTAAATATCTCCACTGAGATTAAGAAAAGCAGTAGCTTAATAAATTAAGTATATCCTGGTATGGTTACTGTACTGGTAACTTCCCAAAAGAATCTGGATTGTGGTGAGTGAACAGAGAAAAAAGCTCATTTAGGACCTGCACTTACGAAGGGGTTAGGCAGCTGTATATCAGGGAGTAAACCTTCTGAGAATAAAAACAGCTGGAGCTTGTTAAGGTAATTACACAGGGGAAAGAATAATGTACTGGAAACTCCTCAGAAGAATCTGATTTGTGGTGAGGGAAGGGAGATAAAAGCTCATTTAGGAACGACTTGAATATGCTGCTTACGTAGCTGTTTATCACTAAATATCTCCAATGAGATTAAGAAAAGCAGTAGCTTAATAAATTAAGTACTTGCTGGTATGGTTAGGGTACTGGTAACTCCCCAAAAGAATCTGGATTGTGGTGAGGGAACAGAGAAAAAAAGCTCATTTAGGACCTGCACTTACGAAGGGGGTAGGCAGCTGTATATCAGGGAGTAAACCTTCTGAGAATAAAAACAGCTGGAGCTTGTTAAGGTAATTACACAGCGGAAAGGATAATGTACTGGGAACTTCTCAGAAGAATCTGATTTGTGGTGAGGGGAGAGAGATAAAAGCTCATTTAGGAACGACATGAACATGCTGCGTAGGTAGCTGCTTATCAGTAAATATCTCCATTGAGATTAAGAAAAGCAGTAGCTTAATAAATTAAGTACTTCCTGGTATGGATACTGTACTGGAAACTCCCCAAAAGAATCTGGATTGTGGTGAGGGAACAGAGAAAAAAGCTCATTTAGGAACGACATGAACATGCTGCGTAGGTAGCTGTTTATCAGTAAATATCTCCACTGAGATTAAGAAAAGCAGTAGCTTAATAAATTAAGTACTTCCTGGTTAGGTTACTGTACTGGTCACTCCCCAAAAGAATCTGGATTGTGGTGAGGGAACAGAGAAAAAAGCTCATTTAGGACCTGCACTTACAAAGCGGGTAGGCAGCTGTATATCAGGGAGTAAACCTTCTGAGAATAAAAACAGCTGGAGCTTGTAAAGGTAATTACACAGGGGAAAGGATAATGTACTGGGAACTCCTCAGAAGAATCTGATTTGTCTTGAGGGGAGAGAGATAAAAGCTCATTTAGGAACGACATGAACATGCTGCGTAGGTAGTTGTTTATCAGTAAATATCTCCACTGAGATTAAGAAAACCAGTAGCTTAATAAATTAAGTACTTCCTGGTATGGTTACTGTACTGGTAACTCCCCAAAAGAATATGGATTGTAGTGAGGGAACAGAGAAAAAAGCTCATTTAGGTCCTGCACTTACGAAGGGGGTAGGCAGCTGTATATCAGGGAGTAAACCTTCGGAGAATAAAAACAGCTGGAGCTTGTTAAGGTAATTACACAGGGGAAAGGATAATGTACTGGGAACTCCTCAGAAGAATCTGATTTGTTGTGAGGGGAGAGAGATAAAAGCTCATTTAGGAACGACATGAACATGCTGCGTAGGTAGCTGTTTATCAGTAAATATCTCCACTGAGATTAAGAAAAGCAGTAGCTTAATAAATTAAGTACTTCCTGGTATGGTTACTGTACTGGTAACTCCCCAAAAGAATCTGGATTGTGGTGAGGGAACAGAGAAAAAATCTCATTTAGGACCTGCACTTACGAAGGGGGTAGGCAGCTGTATATCAGGGAGTAAACCTTCTGAGAATAAAAACAGCTGGAGCTTGTTAAGGTAATTACACAGGGGAAAGGATAATGTACTGGGAACTCCTCAGAAGAATCTGATTTGTGGTGAGGGGAGAGAGATAAAAGCTCATTTACGAACGACATGAACATGCTGCATACGTAGGTGCTTATCAGTAAATATCTCCACTGAGATTAAGAAAAGCAGTAGCTTAATAAATTAAGTACTTCCTGGTATGGATCCTGTACTGGTAACTCCCCAAAAGAATATGGATTGTGGTGAGGGAACAGAGAAAAAAGCTCATTTAGGACCTGCACTTACGAAGTGGGTAGGCAGCTGTATATCAGGGAGTAAACCTTCTGAGAATAAAAACAGCTGGAGCTTGTTAAGGTAATTACACAGGGGAAAGGATAATGTACTGGGAACTCCTCAGAAGAATCTGATTTGTGGTGAGGGGAGAGAGATTAAAGCTCATTTAGTAACGACATGAACATGCTCGTAGGTAGCTGTTTATCAGTAAATATCTCCACTGAGATTAAGAAAAGCAGTAGCTTAATAAATTAAGTACTTCCTGGTATGGTTACTGTACTGGTAACTCCCCAAAAGAACCTGGATTGTGGTGAGGGAACAGAGAAAAAAGCTCATTTAGGACCTGCACATACGAAGGGGGTAGGCAGCTGTATATCAGGGAGTATACCTTCTGAGAATGAAAAGAGCTGGAGCTTGTTAAGGTAATTACACAGGGGAAAGGATAATGTACTGGGAACGGCTCAGAAGAATCTGATTTGTGGTGAGGGGAGAGAGATAAAAGCTCATTTATTAACGACATGAACATGCTGCATGCGTAGCTGTTTATCAGTAAATATCTCCACTGAGATTAAGAAAAGCAGTAGCTTAATAAATTAAGTACTTCCTGGTATGGATACTGTACTGGTAACTCCCCAAAAGAATATGGATTGTGGTGAGGGAACAGAGAAAAAAGCTCATTTAGGACCTGCACATACGAAGGGGGTAGGCAGCTGTATATCAGGGAGTAAACCTTCTGAGAATAAAAACAGCTGGAGCTTGTTAAGGTAATTACACAGGGGAAAGGATAATGTACTGGGAACTCCTCAGAAGAATCTGATTTGTGGTGAGGGGAGAGAGATTAAAGCTCATTTAGGAACGACATGAACATGCTCGTAGGTAGCTGTTTATCAGTAAATATCTCCACTGAGATTAAGAAAAGCAGTAGCTTAATAAATTAAGTACTTCCTGGTATGGTTACTGTACTGGTAACTCCCCAAAAGAACCTGGATTGTGGTGAGGGAACAGAGAAAAAAGCTCATTTAGGACCTGCACTTACAAAGCGGGTATGCAGCTGTATATCAGGGAGTAAACCTTCTGAGAATAAAAACAGCTGGAGCTTGTTAAGGTAATTACACAGGGGAAAGGATAATGTACTGGGAACTCCTCAGAAGAATCTGATTTGTGGTGAGGGGAGAGAGATAAAAGCTTATTTAAGAACGACATGAACATGCTGCGTAGGTAGGTGTTTATCAGTAAATATCTCCACTGAGATTAAGAAAAGCAGTAGCTTAATAAATTAAGTACTTCCTGGTATGGTTACTGTACTGGTAACTCCCCAAAAGAATATGGATTGTAGTGAGGGAACAGAGAAAAAAGCTCATTTATGTCCTGCACTTACGAAGGGGGTAGGCAGCTGTATATCAGGGAGTAAACCTTCTGAGAATAAAAACAGCTGGAGCTTGTTAAGGTAATTACACAGGGGAAAGGATACTGTACTGGGAACTCCTCAGAAGAATCTGATTTGTGGTGAGGGAAGGGAGATAAAAGCTCATTTAGGAACGACTTGAACATGCTGCGTACGTAGCTGTTTATCAGTAAATATCTCCACTGAGATTAAGAAAAGCAGTAGCTTAATAAATTAAGTACTTGCTGGTATGGTTAGGGTACTGGTAACTCCCCAAAAGAATCTGGATTGTGGTGAGGCAACAGAGAAAAAAGCTCATTTAGGACCTGCACTTACGAAGGGGGTAGGCAGCTGTATATCAGGGAGTAAACCTTCGGAGAATAAAAACAGCTGGAGCTTGTTAAGGTAATTACACAGCGGAAAGGATAATGTACTGGGAACTCCTCAGAAGAATCTGATTTGTGGTGAGGGGAGAGAGATAAAAGCTCATTTAGGAACGTCATGAACATGCTGAGTAGGTAGCTGTTTATCAGTAAATATCTCCACGGAGATTAAGAAAAGCAGTAGCTTAATAAATTAAGTACTTCCTGGTATGGTTATTGTACTAGTAACTCCCCAAAAGAATCTGGATTGTGGTGAGGGAACAGAGAAAAAAGCTCATTTAGGACCTGCACTTACGGAGGGGGTAGGCAGCTGTATATCAGGGAGTAAACCTTCTGAGAATAAAAACAGCTGGAGCTTGTTAAGGTAATTACACAGGGGAAAGGATAATGTACTGGGAACTCGTCAGAAGAATCTGATTTGTGGTGAGGGGAGAGAGATAAAAGCTCATTTAGCAACGACATGAACATGCTGCGTAGGTATCTGTTTTTCAGTAAATATCTCCACTGAGATTAAGAAAAGCAGTAGCTTAATAAATTAAGTACTTCCTGGTATGGTTACTGTACTGGTAACTCCCCAAAAGAATCTGGATTGTGGTGAGGGAACAGAGAAAAAAGCTCATTTAGGACCTGCACTTACGAAGGGGGTAGGCAGCTGTATATCAGGGAGTAAACCTTCTGAGAATAAAAACAGCTGGAGCTTGTTAAGGTAATTACACAGGGGAAAGGATAATGTACTGGGAACTCCTCAGAAGAATCTGATTTGTGGTGAGGGGAGAGAGATAAAAGCTCATTTAGGAACGACATGAACGTGCTGCGTAGGTAGCTGTTTATCAGTAAATATCTCCACTGAGATTAAGAAAAGCAGTAGTTTAATAAATTAAGTACTTCCTGGTATGGTTACTGTACTGGTAACTCCCCAAAAGAACCTGGATTGTGGTGAGGGAACAGAGAAAAAAGCTCATTTAGTACCTGCACTTACGAAGGGGGTAGGCAGCTGTATATCAGGGAGTATCGCTTGTGAGAATAGAAAAAGCTGGAGCTTGTTAAGGTAATTACACAGGGGAAAGGATAATGTACTGGAAACTCCTCAGAAGAATCTGATTTGTGGTGAGGGGAGAGAGATAAAAGCTCATTTAGGAACGACATGAACATGCTGCATACGTAGATGTTTATCAGTAAATATCTCCACTGAGATTAAGAAAAGCAGTGGCTTAATAAATTAAGTACTTCCTGTTATGGTTACTATACTGGTAACTCCCCAGAAGAATCTGGATTGTGGTGAGGGAACAGAGAAAAAAAGCTCATTAAGACCTGCACTTACGTAGGTGGTAGGCAGTTGTATATCAGGGAGTAAACCTTCTGAGAATAAAAACAGCTGGAGCTTGTTAAGGTAATTACACAGCGGAAAGGATAATGTACTGGGAACTCCTCAGAATAATCTGCTTATTGATGAGGGGAGAGAGATAAAAGCTCATTTAGGAACGACATGAACATGCTGCATAGGTAGCTGTTTATCAGTAAATATCTCCACTGAGATTAAGAAAAGCAGTAGATTAATAAATTAAGTACTTCCTGGTATGGTTACTGTACTGGTAACTCCCCAAAAGAATCTGGATTGTGGTGAGGGAACAGAGAAAAAAGCTCATTTAGGACCTGCACTTACGAAGGGGTTAGGCAGCTGTATATCAGGGAGTATCGCTTCTGAGAATAAAAACAGCTGGAGCTTGTTAAGGTAATTACACAGGGGAAAGGATAATGTACTGGGAACTCCTCAGAAGAATCTGATTTGTGGTGAGGGGAGAGAGATAAAAGCTCATTTAGGAACGACATGAACATGCTGCATACATAGCTGTTTATCAGTAAATATCTCCACTGAGATTAAGAAAAGCAGTAGCTTAATAAATTAAGTACTTCCTGGTATGGTTACTGTACTGGTAACTCCCCCAAAGAATCTGGATTGTGGTGAGGGAACAGAGAAAAAAGCTCATTTAGGAACGACATGAACATGCTGCGTAGGTAGCTGTTTATCAGTAAATATCTCCACTGAGATTAAGAAAAGCAGTAGCTTAATAAATTAAGTACTTCCTGGTATGGTTACTGTACTGCTAACTCCCCAAAAGAATCTGGATTGTGGTGAGGGAACAGAGAAAAAAGCTCATTTAGGACCTGCACTTACGAAGGGGTTAGGCAGCTGTATATCAGGGAGTATCGCTTCTGAGAATAAAAACAGCTGGAGATTGTTAAGGTAATTACACAGGGGAAAGGATAATGTACTGGGAACTCCTCAGAAGAATCTGATTTGTGGTGAGGGGAGAGAGATAAAAGCTCATTTAGGAACGACATGAACATGCTGCGTAGGTAGCTGTTTATCAGTAAATATCTCCACTGAGATTAAGAAAAGCAGTAGCTTAATAAATTAAGTACTTCCTGGTATGGTTACTGTACTGGTAACTCCCCAAAAGAATCTGGATTGTGGTGAGGGAACAGAGCAAAAAGCTCATTTAGGACCTGCACTTACGAAGGGGGTAGGCAGCTGTATATCAGGGAGTAAATCTTCTGAGAATAAAAACAGCTGGAGCTTGTTAAGGTAATTACACAGGGGAAAGGATAATGTACTGGGAACTCCTCAGAAGAATCTGATTTGTGGTGAGGGGAGAGAGATAAAAGCTCATTTAGGAACGACATGAACATGCTGCTTAGGTAGCTGTTTATCAGTAAATATCTCCACTGAGATTAAGAAAAGCAGTAGCTTAATAAATTAAGTACTTCCTGGTATGGTTACTATACTGGTAACTCCCCAAAAGAATCTAGATTGTGGTGAGGGAACAGAGAAAAAAGCTCATTTAGGACCTGCACTTACGAAGGGGTAGGCAGCTGTATATCAGGGAGTAAACCTTCTGAGAATAAAATCAGCTGGAGCTTGTTAAGGTAATTACACAGGGGAAAGGATAATGTACTGGGAACGGCTCAGAAGAATCTGATTTGTGGTTAGGGGAGAGAGATAAAAGCTCATTTAGGAACGATATGAACATGCTGCGTAGGTAGCTGTTTATCAGTAAATATCTCCACTGAGATTAAGAAAAGCAGTAGCTTAATAAATTAAGTACTTCCTGGTATGGTTACTGTACAGGTACCTCCCCAAAAGAATCTGGATTGTGGTGAGGGAACAGAGAAAAAAGCTCATTTAGGACCTGCACTTACGAAGGGGGTAGGCAGCTGTATATCAGGGAGTAAACCTTCTGAGAATAAAAACAGCTGGAGCTTGTTAAGGTAATTACACAGGGGAAAGGATAATGTACTGGGAACTCCTCAGAAGAATCTGATTTGTGGTGAGGGGAGAGAGATAAAAGCTCATTTAGGAACGACATGAACATGCTGCGTAGGTAGCTGTTTACCAGTATATATCTCCACTGAGATTAAGAAAAGCAGTAGCTTAATAAATTAAGTATTTCCTGGTATGGTAACTGTACTGGTAACTCCCCAAAAGAATCTGGATTGGGGTGAGGGAACAGAGAAATAAGCTCATTTAGGACCTGCACTTACGAAGGGGGAGTCAGCTGTATATCAGGGAGTAATCCTTCTGAGAATAAAAACAGCTGGAGCTTGTTAAGGTAATTACACAGGAGAAAGGATAATGTACTGGGAACTCCTCAGAAGAATCTGATTTGTGGTGAGGGGAGAGAGATAAAGCTTATTTAGGAACGACATGAACATGCTGCGTAGGTAGCTGTTTATCAGTAAATATCTCCACTGAGATTAAGAAAAGCAGTAGCTTAATAAATTAAGTACTTCCGGGTATGGTTACTGTACTGGTAACTCCCCAAAAGAATCTGGATTGTGGTGAGGGAACAGCGAAAAAAGCTCATTTAGGACCTGCACTTACCAAGGGGGTAGGCAGCTGTATATCAGGGAGTAAACCTTCTGAGAATAAAAACAGCTGGAGCTTGTTAAGGTAATTACACAGGGGAAAGGATATTTTACTGGCAACTCCTCAGAAGAATCTGATTTGTGGTGAGGGGAGAGAGATAAAAGCTCATTTAGGAACGACATGAACATCCTGCGTAGGTAGCTGTTTATCAGTAAATATCTCCACTGAGATTAAGAAAAGCAGTAGCTTAATAAATTAAGTACTTCATGGTATGGTTACTGTACTGATAACTCCCCAAAAGAATCTGGACTGTGGTGAGGGAACAGAAAAAAGCTCATTTAGGACCTGCACTTACGAAGGGGTAGGCAGCTGTATATCAGGGAGTAAACCTTCTGAGAATAAAATCAGCTGAAGCTTGTTAAGGTAATTACACAGGGGAAAGGATAATGTACTGGGAACTCCTGAGAAGAATCTGATTTGTGGTGAGGGGAGAGAGATAAAAGCTCATTTAGGAACGACATGAACATGCTGCGTAGGTAGCTGTTTATCAGTAAATATCTCCACTGAGATTAAGAAAAGCAGTAGCTTAATAAATTAAGTACTTCCTGGTATGGTTACTGTACAGGTAACTCCCCAAAAGAATCTGGATTGTGGTGAGGGAACAGAGAAAAAAGCTCATTTAGGACCTGCACTTACGTAGGGGGTAGGCAGCTGTATATCAGGGAGTAAACCTTCTGAGAATAAAAACAGCTGGAGCTTGTTAAGGTAATTACACAGGGGAAAGGATAATGTACTGGGAACTCCTCAGAAGAATCTGATTTGTGGTGAGGGGAGAGAGATAAAAGCTCATTTAGGAACGACATGAACATGCTGCGTAGGTAGCTGTTTATCAGTAAATATCTCCACTGAGATTAAGAAAAGCAGTAGCTTAATAAATTAAGTACTTCCTGGTATGGTTACTGTACTGGTAACTCCCCAAAAGAATCTGGATTGTGGTGAGGGAACAGGGAAAAAAGCTCATTTAGGACCTGCACTTACGAAGGGTTAGGCAGCTGTATATCAGGGAGTAAACTTTCTGAGAATAAAAACAGCTGGAGCTTGTTAAGGTAATTACACACGGAAAAGGATAATGTACTGGGAACTCCTCAGAAGAATCTGATTTGTGGTGAGGGGAGCGAGATAAAATCTCATTTAGGAACGACATGAACATGCTGCGAACGTAGCTGTTTATCAGTAAATATCTCCACTGAGATTAAGAAAAGCAGTAGCGTAATAAATTAAGTACTTCCTGGTATGGTTACTGTACTGGTAACTCCCCAAAAGAATCTGGATTGTGGTGAGGGAACAGAGAAAAACGCTGATTTAGGACCTGCACTTACGAAGGGCTTAGGCAGCTGTATATCAGGGAGTATCGCTTCTGAGAATAAAAAAAGCTGGAGATTATTAAGGTAATTACACAGGGGAAAGGATAATGTACTGGGAACTCCTCAGAAGAATCTGATTTGTGGTGGTGGGAGAGAGATAAAAGCTCATTTAGGAACGACATGAACATGCTGCGTAGGTAGCTGTTTATCAGTAAATATCTCCACTGAGATTAAGAAAAGCAGTAGCTTAATAAATTAAGTACTTCCTGGTATGGTTACTGTACTGGTAACTCCCCAAAATTATCTGGATTGTGGTGAGGGAACAGACAAAAAAGCTCATTTAGGACCTGCACTTACGAAGGGGGTAGGAAGCAGTATATCAGGGAGTAAACTTTCTGAGAATATAAACAGCTGGAGCTTGTTAAGGTAATTACACAGGGGAAAGGATAATGTACTGGGAACTCCTCAGAAGAATCTGATTTGTGGTGAGGGGAGAGAGATAAAAGCTCATTTAGGAACGACATGAACATGCTGCATACGTAGCTGTTTATCAGTAAATATCTCCACTGAGATTAAGAAAAGCAGTAGCTTAATAAATTAAGTACTCCCTGGTATGGATACTGTACAGGTACCTCCCCAAAAGAGTCTGGATTGTGGTGTGGGAACAGAGAAAAAAGCTCATTTAGGAACGACATGAACATGCTGCGTAGGTAGCTGTATATCAGTAAATATCTCCACTGAGATTATGAAAAGCAGTAGCTTAATAAATTAAGTACTTCCTGGTATGGTTACTGTACTGGTAACTCCCCAAAAGAATCTGGATTGTGGTGAGGGAACAGAGAAAAAAGCTCATTTAGGACCTGCACTTACAAAGGGGGTAGGCAGCTGTTTATCAGGGAGTAAACCTTCTGAGAATAAAAACAGCTGGAGCTTGTTAAGGTAATTACACAGGGGAAAGGATAATGTACTGGGAACTCCTCAGAAGAATCTGATTTTTGGTGAGGGGAGAGAGATAAAAGCTCATTTAGGAACGACATGAACATCCTGCATACGTAGCTGTTTATCAGTAAATATCTCCACTGAGATTAAGAAAAGCAGTAGCTTAATAAATTAAGTACTTCCTGGTATGGATACTGTACTGGTAACTCCCCAAAGAGTCTGGATTGTGGTGAGGGAACAGAGAAAAAAGCTCATTTAAGACAGGCACTTACAAAGGGGGTAGGCAGCTGTATATCAGGGAGTAAACCTTCTGAGAATAAAAACAGCTGGAGCTTGTTAAGGTAATTACACAGGGGAAAGGATAATGTACTGGGAACTCCTCAGAAGAATCTGATTTGTGGTGAGGGGAGAGAGATAAAAGCTCATTTAGGAACGACATGAACATGCTGCGTAGGTAGCTGTTTATCAGTAAATATCTCCACTGAGATTAAGAAAAGCAGTAGCTTAATAAATTAAGTACTTCCTGGTATGGTTACAGTACTGGTAACTCCCCAAAGAATCTGGATTGTGGTGAGGGAACAGAGAAAAAAGCACATTTAGGACCTGCACTTACGAAGGGGGTAGGCAGCTGTATATCAGGGAGTAAACCTTCTGAGAATAAAAACAGCTGGAGCTTGTTAAGGTAATTACACAGGGGAAAGGATAATGTACTGGGAACTCCTCAGAAGAATCTGATTTGTGGTGAGGGGGAGAGATAAAAGCTCATTTAGGAACGACATGACCATGCTGCGTAGGTAGCTGTTCATCAGTAAATATCTCCACTGAGATTAAGAAAAGCAGTAGCTTAATAAATTAAGTATTTCCTTGTATGGTTACTGTACTGGTAACTCCCCAAAAGAATCTGGATTGTGGTGAGGGAACAGAGAAATAAGCTCATTTAGGACCTGCACTTACGAAGGGGGTAGTCAGCTGTATATCAGGGAGTAATCCTTCTGAGAATAAAAACAGCTGGAGCTTGTTAAGGTAATTACATAGGAGAAAGGATAATGTACTGGGAACTCCTCAGAAGAATCTGATTTGTGGTGAGGGGAGAGAGATAAAGCTTATTTAGGAACGACATGAACATGCTGCGTAGGTAGCTGTTTATCAGTAAATATCTCCACTGAGATTAAGAAAAGCAGTAGCTTAATAAATTAAGTACTTCCGGGTATGGTTACTGTACTGGTAACTCCCCAAAAGAATCTGGATTGTGGTGAGGGAACAGCGAAATAAGCTCATTTAGTACTGCACTTACCAAGGGGGTAGGCAGCTGTATATCAGGGAGTAAACCTTCTGAGAATAAAAACAGCTGGAGCTTGTTAAGATAATTACACAGGGGAAAGGATATTTTACTGGCAACTCCTCAGAAGAATCTGATTTGTGGTGAGGGGAGAGAGATAAAAGCTCATTTAGGAACGACATGAACATCCTGCGTAGGTAGCTGTTTATCAGTAAATATCTCCACTGAGATTAAGAAAAGCAGTAGCTTAATAAATTAAGTACTTCATGGTATGGTTACTGTACTGATAACTCCCCAAAAGAATCTGGACTGTGGTGAGGGAACAGAAAAAAGCTCATTTAGGACCTGCACTTACGAAGGGGTAGGCAGCTGTATATCAGGGAGTAAACCTTCTGAGAATAAAATCAGCTGAAGCTTGTTAAGGTAATTACACAGGGGAAAGGATAATGTACTGGGAACTCCTGAGAAGAATCTGATTTGTGGTGAGGGGAGAGAGATAAAAGCTCATTTAGGAACGACATGAACATGCTGCGTAGGTAGCTGTTTATCAGTAAATATCTCCACTGAGATTAAGAAAAGCAGTAGCTTAATAAATTAAGTACTTCCTGGTATGGTTACTGTACAGGTAACTCCCCAAAAGAATCTGGATTGTGGTGAGGGAACAGAGAAAAAAGCTCATTTAGTACCTGCACTTACGTAGGGGGTAGGCAGCTGTATATCAGGGAGTAAACCTTCTGAGAATAAAAACAGCTGGAGCTTGTTAAGGTAATTACACAGGGGAAAGGATAATGTACTGGGAACTCCTCAGAAGAATCTGATTTGTGGTGAGGGGAGAGAGATAAAAGCTCATTTAGGAACGACATGAACATGCTGCGTAGGTAGCTGTTTATCAGTAAATATCTCCACTGAGATTAAGAAAAGCAGTAGCTTAATAAATTAAGTACTTCCTGGTATGGTTACTGTACTGGTAACTCCCCAAAAGAATCTGGATTGTGGTGAGGGAACAGAGAAAAAAGCTCATTTAGGACCTGCACTTACGAAGGGTTAGGCAGCTGTATATCAGGGAGTAAACTTTCTGAGAATAAAAACAGCTGGAGCTTGTTAAGGTAATTACACACGGAAAAGGATAATGTACTGGGAACTCCTCAGAAGAATCTGATTTGTGGTGAGGGGAGCGAGATAAAATCTCATTTAGGAACGACATGAACATGCTGCGAACGTAGCTGTTTATCAGTAAATATCTCCACTGAGATTAAGAAAAGCAGTAGCGTAATAAATTAAGTACTTCCTGGTATGGTTACTGTACTGGTAACTCCCCAAAAGAATCTGGATTGTGGTGAGGGAACAGAGAAAAACGCTGATTTAGGACCTGCACTTACGAAGGGCTTAGGCAGCTGTATATCAGGGAGTATCGCTTCTGAGAATAAAAACACCTGGAGATTATTAAGGTAATTACACAGGGGAAAGGATAATGTACTGGGAACTCCTCAGAAGAATCTGATTTGTGGTGGTGGGAGAGAGATAAAAGCTCATTTAGGAACGACATGAACATGCTGCGTAGGTAGCTGTTTATCAGTAAATATCTCCACTGAGATTAAGAAAAGCAGTAGCTTAATAAATTAAGTACTTCCTGGTATGGTTACTGTACTGGTAACTCCCCAAAATTATCTGGATTGTGGTGAGGGAACAGACAAAAAAGCTCATTTAGGACCTGCACTTACGAAGGGGGTAGGAAGCTGTATATCAGGGAGTAAACTTTCTGAGAATATAAACAGCTGGAGCTTGTTAAGGTAATTACACAGGGGAAAGGATAATGTACTGGGAACTCCTCAGAAGAATCTGATTTGTGGTGAGGGGAGAGAGATAAAAGCTCATTTAGGAACGACATGAACATGCTGCATACGTAGCTGTTTATCAGTAAATATCTCCACTGAGATTAAGAAAAGCAGTAGCTTAATAAATTAAGTACTCCCTGGTATGGATACTGTACAGGTACCTCCCCAAAAGAGTCTGGATTGTGGTGTGGGAACAGAGAAAAAAGCTCATTTAGGAACGACATGAACATGCTGCGTAGGTAGCTGTATATCAGTAAATATCTCCACTGAGATTATGAAAAGCAGTAGCTTAATAAATTAAGTACTTCCTGGTATGGTTACTGTACTGGTAACTCCCCAAAAGAATCTGGATTGTGGTGAGGGAACAGAGAAAAAAGCTCATTTAGGACCTGCACTTACAAAGGGGGTAGGCAGCTGTTTATCAGGGAGTAAACCTTCTGAGAATAAAAACAGCTGGAGCTTGTTAAGGTAATTACACAGGGGAAAGGATAATGTACTGGGAACTCCTCAGAAGAATCTGATTTTTGGTGAGGGGAGAGAGATAAAAGCTCATTTAGGAACGACATGAACATCCTGCATACGTAGCTGTTTATCAGTAAATATCTCCACTGAGATTAAGAAAAGCAGTAGCTTAATAAATTAAGTACTTCCTGGTATGGATACTGTACTGGTAACTCCCCAAAGAGTCTGGATTGTGGTGAGGGAACAGAGAAAAAAGCTCATTTAAGACAGGCACTTACAAAGGGGGTAGGCAGCTGTATATCAGGGAGTAAACCTTCTGAGAATAAAAACAACTGGAGCTTGTTAAGGTAATTACACAGGGGAAAGGATAATGTACTGGGAACTCCTCAGAAGAATCTGATTTGTGGTGAGGGGAGAGAGATAAAAGCTCATTTAGGAACGACATGAACATGCTGCGTAGGTAGCTGTTTATCAGTAAATATCTCCACTGAGATTAAGAAAAGCAGTAGCTTAATAAATTAAGTACTTCCTGGTATGGTTACTGTACTGGTAACTCCCCAAAAGAATCTGGATTGTGGTGAGGGAACAGAGAAAAAAGCTCATTTAGGACCTGCACTTACGAAGGGGGTAGGCAGCTGTATATCAGGGAGTAAACCTTCTGAGAATAAAAACAGCTGGAGCTTGTTAAGGTAATTACACAGGGGCAAGGATAATGTACTGGGAACTCCTCAGAAGAATCTGATTTGTAGTGACGGGAGAGAGATAAAAGCTCATTTAGGAACGACATGAACATGCTGCGCAAGTAGCTGTTTATCAGTAAATATCTCCACTGAGATTAAGAAAAGCAGTAGCTTAATAAATTAAGTACTTCCTGGTATGTTTACTGTACTGGTAACTCCCCAAAAGAATCTGGATTGTGGTGAGGGAACAGAGAAAAAAGCTCATTTAGGACCTGCACTTACGAAGGGGGTAGGCAGCTGTATATCAGGGAGTAAACCTTCTGAGAATAAAAACAGCTGGAGCTTGTTAAGGTAATTACACAGGGGAAAGGATAATGTACTGGGAACTCCTCAGAAGAATCTGATTTGTCGTGAGGGGAGAGAGATAAAAGCTCATTTAGGAACGACATGAACATGCTGCTTAGGTAGCTGTTTATCAGTAAATATCTCCACTGAGATTAAGAAAAGCAGTAGCTTAATAAATTAAGTACTTCCTGGTATGGTTACAGTACTGGTAACTCCCCAAAAGAATCTGGATTGTGGTGAGGGAACAGAGAAAAAAGCACATTTAGGACCTGCACTTACGAAGGGGGTAGGCAGCTGTATATCAGGGAGTAAACCTTCTGAGAATAAAAACAGCTGGAGCTTGTTAAGGTAATTACACAGGGGAAAGGATAATGTACTGGGAACTCCTCAGAAGAATTTGATTTGTGGTGAGGGGGAGAGATAAAAGCTCATTTAGGAACGACATGACCATGCTGCGTAGGTAGCTGTTCATCAGTAAATATCTCCACTGAGATTAAGAAAAGCAGTAGCTTCATAAATTAAGTATTTCCTTGTATGGTTACTGTACTGGTAACTCCCCAAAAGAATCTGGATTGTGGTGAGGGAACAGAGAAATAAGCTCATTTAGGACCTGCACTTACGAAGGGGGTAGTCAGCTGTATATCAGGGAGTAATCCTTCTGAGAATAAAAACAGCTGGAGCTTGTTAAGGTAATTACATAGGAGAAAGGATAATGTACTGGGAACTCCTCAGAAGAATCTGATTTGTGGTGAGGGGAGAGAGATAAAGCTTATTTAGGAACGACATGAACATGCTGCGTAGGTAGCTGTTTATCAGTAAATATCTCCACTGAGATTAAGAAAAGCAGTAGCTTAATAAATTAAGTACTTCCGGGTATGGTTACTGTACTGGTAACTCCCCAAAAGAATCTGGATTGTGGTGAGGGAACAGCGAAATAAGCTCATTTAGTACTGCACTTACCAAGGGGGTAGGCAGCTGTATATCAGGGAGTAAACCTTCTGAGAATAAAAACAGCTGGAGCTTGTTAAGATAATTACACAGGGGAAAGGATATTTTACTGGGAACTCCTCAGAAGAATCTGATTTGTGGTGAGGAGAGAGAGATAAAACCTCATTTAGGAACGACATGAACATCCTCCGTAGGTAGCTGTTTATCAGTAAATATCTCCACTGAGATTAAGAAAAGCAGTAGCTTAATAAATTAAGTACTTCCTGGTATGGTTACTGTACTGGTAACTCCCCAAAAGAATCTGGATTGTGGTGAGGGAACAGAGAAAAAAGCTCATTTAGGACCTGCACTTACGAAGGGGGTAGGCAGCTGTATATCAGGGAGTAAACCTTCTGAGAATAAAAACAGCTGGAGCTTGTTAAGGTAATTAAACAGGGGAAAGGATAATGTACTGGGAACTCCTCAGAAGAATCTGATTTGTGGTGAGGGGAGAGAGATAAAAGCTTATTTAGGAACGACATGAACATGCTGCTTAGGTAGCTGTTTATCAGTAAATATCTCCACTGAGATTGAGAAAAGCAGTAGCTTAATAAATTAAGTACTTCCTGGTATGGTTACTGTACTGGTAACTCCCCAAAAGAATCTGGATTGTGGTGAGGGAACAGAGCAAAAAGCGCATTTAGGACCTGCACTTACGAAGGTGGTAGGCAGCTGTATATCAGGGAGTAAATCTTCTGAGAATAAAAACAGCTGGAGCTTGTTAAGGTAATTACACAGGGGAAAGGATAATGTACTGGGAACTCCTCAGAAGAATCTGATTTGTGGTGAGGGGAGAGAGATAAAAGCTCATTTAGGAACGACATGAACATGCTGCTTAGGTAGCTGTTTATCAGTAAATATCTCCAATGAGATTAAGAAAAGCAGTAGCTTAATAAATTAAGTACTTCCTGGTATGGTTACTATACTGGTAACTCCCCAAAAGAATCTAGATTGTGGTGAGGGAACAGAGAAAAAAGCTCATTTAGGACCTGCACTTACTAAGGGGTAGGCAGCTGTATATCAGGGAGTAAACCTTCTGAGAATAAAATCAGCTGGAGCTTGTTAAGGTAATTAAACAGGGGAAAGGATAATGTACTGGGAACTCCTCAGAAGAATCTGATTTGTGGTGAGGGGAGAGAGATAAAAGCTCATTTAGGAACGACAGGAACATGCTGCGTAGGTAGCTGTTTATCAGTAAATATCTCCACTGAGATTAAGAAAAGCAGTAGCTTAAGAAATTAAGTACTTCCTGGTATGGTTACTGTACAGGTAACTCCCCAAAAGAATCTGGACTGTGGTGAGGGAACAGAGAAAAAAGCTCATTTAGGACCTGCACTTACGAAGGGTTTAGGCAGCTGTATATCAGGGAGTAAACCTTCTGAGAATAAAAACAGCTGGAGCTTGTTAAGGTAATTACACAGGGGAAAGGATAATGTACTGGGAACTCCTCAGAAGAATCTGATTTGTGGTGAGGGGAGAGAGATAAAAGCTCATTTAGGAACGACATGAACATGCTGCGTAGGTAGCTGTTTATCAGTAAGTATCTCCACTGAGATTAAGAAAAGCAGTAGCTTAATAAATTAAGTACTTCCTGGTATGGTTACTGTACTGGTAACTCCCCAAAAGAATCTGGATTTTGGTGAGGGAACAGAGAAAAAAGCTGATTTAGGACCTGCACTTACGAAGGTGGTAGGCAGCTGTATATCAGGGAGTAAACCTTCTGAGAATATAAACAGCTGGAGCTTGTTATGGTAATTACACAGGGGAAAGGATAATGTACTGGGAACTCCTCAGAAGAATCTGATATTTGGTGTGGGGAGAGAGATAAAAGCTCATTTAGGAACGACATGAACATGCTGCGTAGGTAGCTGTTTATCAGTAAATATCTCCACTGAGATTAAGAAAAGCAGTAGCTTAATAAATTAAGTACTTCCTGGTATGGTTACTGTACAGGTAACTCCCCAAAAGAATCTGGATTGTGGTGAGGGAACAGAGAAAAAAGCTCATTTAGGACCTGCACTTACGAAGGGCTTAGGCAGCTGTATATCAGGGAGTATCGCTTCTGAGAATAAAAACAGCTGGAGCTTATTAAGGTAATTACACAGGGGAAAGGATAATGTACTGGGAACTCCTCAGAAGAATCTGATTTGTGGTGAGGGGAGAGAAATAAAAGCTCATTTAGGAACGACATGAACATGCTGCGTAGGTAGCTGTTTATCAGTAAATATCTCCACTGAGATTAAGAAAAGCAGTAGCTTAATAAATTCAGTACTTCCGGGTATGGTTACTGTACTGGTAACTCCCCAAAAGAATCTGGATTGTGGTGAGGGAACAGCGAAAAAAGCTCATTTAGTACTGCACTTACCAAGGGGGTAGGCAGCTGTATATCAGGGAGTAAACCTTCTGAGAATAAAAACAGCTGGAGCTTGTTAAGATAATTACACAGGGGAAAGGATATTTTACTGGGAACTCCTCAGAAGAATCTGATTTGTGGTGAGGAGAGAGAGATAAAAGCTCATTTAGGAACGACATGAACATCCTGCGTAGGTAGCTGTTTATCAGTAAATATCTCCACTGAGATTAAGAAAAGCAGTAGCTTAATAAATTAAGTACTTCATGGTATGGTTACTGTACTGATAACTCCCCAAAAGAATCTGGATTGTGGTGAGGGAACAGAGAAAAAAGCTCATTTAGGACCTGCACTTACGAAGGGGGTAGGCAGCTGTATATCAGGGAGTAAACCTTCTGAGAATAAAAACAGCTGGAGCTTGTTAAGGTAATTACACAGGGGAAAGGATAATGTACTGGGAACTCCTCAGAAGAATCTGATTTGTGGTGAGGGGAGAGAAATAAAAGCTCATTTAGGAACGACATGAACATGCTGCGTAGGTAGCAGTTTATCAGTAAATATCTCCACTGAGATTAAGAAAAGCAGTAGCTTAATAAATTAAGTACTTCCTGGTATGGTTACTGTACTGGTAACTCCCCAAAAGAATCTGGATTGTGGTGAGGGAACAGAGAAAAAATCTCATTTAGGACCTGCACTTACGAAGGGGGTAGGCAGCTGTATATCAGGGAGTAAACCTTCTGAGAATAAAAACAGCTGGAGCTTGTTAAGGTAATTAAACAGGGGAAAGGATAATGTACTGGGAACTCCTCAGAAGAATCTGATTTGTGGTGAGGGGAGAGAGATAAAAGCTTATTTAGGAACGACATGAACATGCTGCGTAGGTAGCTGTTTATCAGTAAATATCTCCACTGAGATTGAGAAAAGCAGTAGCTTAATAAATTAAGTACTTCCTGGTATGGTTACTGTACTGGTAACTCCCCAAAAGAATCTGGATTGTGGTGAGGGAACAGAGCAAAAAGCTCATTTAGGACCTGTAATTACGAAGGTGGTAGGCAGCTGTATATCAGGGAGTAAATCTTCGGAGAATAAAAACAGCTGGAGCTTGTTAAGGTAATTACACAGGGGAAAGGATAATGTACTGGGAACTCCTCAGAAGAATCTGATTTGTGGTGAGGGGAGAGAGATAAAAGCTCATTTAGGAACGACATGAACATGCTGCTTAGGTAGCTGTTTATCAGTAAATATCTCCACTGAGATTAAGAAAAGCAGTAGCTTAATAAATTAAGTACTTCCTGGTATGGTTACTATACTGGTAACTCCCCAAAAGAATCTAGATTGTGGTGAGGGAACAGAGAAAAAAGCTCATTTAGGACCTGCACTTACTAAGGGGTAGGCAGCTGTATATCAGGGAGTAAACCTTCTGAGAATAAAATCAGCTGGAGCTTGTTAAGGTAATTACACAGGGGAAAGGATAATGTACTGGGAACTCCTCAGAAGAATCTGATTTGTGGTGAGAGGAGAGAGATAAGAGCTCATTTAGGAACGACAGGAACATGCTGCGTAGGTAGCTGTTTATCAGTAAATATCTCCACTGAGATTAAGAAAAGCAGTAGCTTAATAAATTAAGTACTTCTGGTATGGTTACTATACTGGTAACTCCCCAAAAGAATCTAGATTGTGGTGAGGGAACAGAGAAAAAAGCTCATTTAGGACCTGCACTTACGAAGGGGTAGGCAGCTGTATATCAGGGAGTAAACCTTCTGAAAATAAAATCAGCTGGAGCATGTTAAGGTAATTACACAGGGGAAAGGATAATGTACTGGGAACTCCTCAGAAAATCTGATTTGTGGTGAGGGGAGAGAGATAAAAGCTCATTTAGGAACGACATGAACATGCTGCGTAGGTAGCTGTTTATCAGTAAATATCTCCACTGAGATTAAGAAAAGCAGTAGCTTAATAAATTAAGTACTTCCTGGAATGGTTACTGTACAGGTAACTCCCCAAAAGAATCTGGATTGTGGTGAGGGAACAGAGAAAAAAGCTCATTTAGGACCTGCACTTACGAAGGGCTTAGGTAGCTGTATATCAGGGAGTATCGCTTCTGAGAATAAAAACAGCTGGAGCTTATTAAGGTAATTACACAGGGGAAAGGATAATGTACTGGGAACTCCTCAGAAGAATCTGATTTGTGGTGACGGGAGAGAGATAAAAGCTCATTTAAGAACGACATGAACATGCTGCGTAGGTAGCTGTTTATCAGTAAATATCTCCACTGAGATTAAGAGAAGCAGTAGCTTAATAAATTAAGTACTTCCTGGTATGGTTACTGTACTCGGAACTCCCCAAAAGAATCTGGATTGTGGTGAGGGAACAGACAAAAAAGCTCATTTAGGACCTGCACTTACGAAGGGGGTAGGCAGCTGTATATCAGGGAGTAAACCTTCTGAGAATATAAACAGCTGGAGCTTGTTAAGGTAATTACACAGGGGAAAGGATAATGTACTGGGAACTCCTCAGAAGAATCTGATTTGTGGTGAGGGGAGAGAGATAAAAGCTCATTTAGGAACGACATGAACATGCTGCATACGTAGCTGTTTATCAGTAAATATCTCCACTGTGATTAAGAAAAGCAGTAGCTTAATAAATTAAGTACTTCCTGGTATGGATACTGTACAGGTACCTCCCCAAAAGAGTCTGGATTGTGGTGTGGGATCAGAGAAAAAAGCTCATTTAGTAACGACATGAACATGCTGCATAGGTAGCTGTATATCAGTAAATATCTCCACTGAGATTAAGAAAAGCAGTAGCTTAATAAATTAAGTACTTCCTGGTATGGTTACTATACTGGTAACTCCCCAAAAGAATCTAGATTGTGGTGAGGGAACAGAGAAAAAAGCTCATTTAAGACCTGCACTTACGAAGGGGTAGGCAGCTGTATATCAGGGAGTAAACCTTCTGAGAATAAAATCAGCTGGAGCTTGTTAAGGTAATTACACAGGGGAAAGGATAATGTACTGGGAACTCCTCAGAAGAATCTGATTTGTGGTGAGGGGAGAGAGATAAGAGCTCATTTAGGAACGACAGGAACATGCTGCGTAGGTAGCTGTTTATCAGTAAATATCTCCACTGAGATTAAGAAAAGCAGTAGCTTAATAAATTAAGTACTTCTGGTATGGTTACTATACTGGTAACTCCCCAAAAGAAATCTAGATTGTGGTGAGGGAACAGAGAAAAAAGCTCATTTAGGACCTGCACTTACGAAGGGGTAGGCAGCTGTATATCAGGGAGTAAACCTTCTGAAAATAAAATCAGCTGGAGCTTGTTAAGGTAATTACACAGGGGAAAGGATAATGTACTGGGAATTCCTCAGAAGAATCTGATTTGTGGTGAGGGGAGAGAGATAAAAGCTCATTTAGGAACGACATGAACATGCTGCGTAGGTAGCTGTTTATCAGTAAATATCTCCACTGAGATTAAGAAAAGCAGTAGCTTAATAAATTAAGTACTTCCTGGTATGGTTACTGTACAGGTAACTCCCCAAAAGAATCTGGATTGTGGTGAGGGAACAGAGAAAAAAGCTCATTTAGGACCTGCACTTACGAAGGGCTTAGGCAGCTGTATATCAGGGAGTATCGCTTCTGAGAATAAAAACAGCTGGAGCTTATTAAGGTAATTACACAGGGGAAAGGATAATGTACTGGGAACTCCTCAGAAGAATCTGATTTGTGGTGACGGGAGAGAGATAAAAGCTCATTTAAGAACGACATGAACATGCTGCGTAGGTAGCTGTTTATCAGTAAATATCTCCACTGAGATTAAGAGAAGCAGTAGCTTAATAAATTAAGTACTTCCTGGTATGGTTACTGTACTCGGAACTCCCCAAAAGAATCTGGATTGTGGTGAGGGAACAGACAAAAAAGCTCATTTAGGACCTGCACTTACGAAGGGGGTAGGCAGCTGTATATCAGGGAGTAAACCTTCTGAGAATATAAACAGCTGGAGCTTGTTAAGGTAATTACACAGGGGAAAGGATAATGTACTGGGAACTCCTCAGAAGAATCTGATTTGTGGTGAGGGGAGAGAGATAAAAGCTCATTTAGGAACGACATGAACATGCTGCATACGTAGCTGTTTATCAGTAAATATCTCCACTGTGATTAAGAAAAGCAGTAGCTTAATAAATTAAGTACTTCCTGGTATGGATACTGTACAGGTACCTCCCCAAAAGAGTCTGGATTGTGGTGTGGGATCAGAGAAAAAAGCTCATTTAGTAACGACATGAACATGCTGCATAGGTAGCTGTATATCAGTAAATATCTCCACTGAGATTATGAAAAGCAGTAGCTTAATAAATTAAGTACTTCCTGGTATGGTTACTGTACTGGTAACTCCCCAAAAGAATCTGGATTGTGGTGAGGGAACAGAGAAAAAAGCTCATTTAGGACCTGCACTTACAAAGGGGGTAGGCAGCTGTATATCAGGGAGTAAACCTTCTGAGAATAAAAACAGCTGGAGGTTGTTAAGGTAATTACACAGGGGAAAGGATAATGTACTGGGAACTCCTCAGAAGAATCTGATTTGTGGTGAGGGGAGAGAGATAAAAGCTCATTTAGGAACGACATGAACATGCTGCATACGTAGCTGTTTATCAGTAAATATCTCCACTGTGATTAAGAAAAGCAGTAGCTTAATAAATTAAGTACTTCCTGGTATGGATACTGTACAGGTACCTCCCCAAAAGAGTCTGGATTGTGGTGTGGGATCAGAGAAAAAAGCTCATTTAGTAACGACATGAACATGCTGCATAGGTAGCTGTATATCAGTAAATATCTCCA
The DNA here is from genome assembly GCF_023159225.1 of Perognathus longimembris pacificus. Taxonomy (NCBI): domain Eukaryota; kingdom Metazoa; phylum Chordata; class Mammalia; order Rodentia; family Heteromyidae; genus Perognathus; species Perognathus longimembris. The sequence continues at coordinate 11,380 of NW_025962037.1, read as the reverse complement.
CTGAGATTAAGAAAAGCAGTAGCTTAATAAATTAAGTACTTCCTGGTATGGTTACTATACTGGTAACTCCCCAAAAGAATCTAGATTGTGGTGAGGGAACAGAGAAAAAAGCTCATTTAAGACCTGCACTTACGAAGGGGTAGGCAGCTGTATATCAGGGAGTAAACCTTCTGAGAATAAAATCAGCTGGAGGTTGTTAAGGTAATTACACAGGGGAAAGGATAATGTACTGGGTACTCCTCAAAAGAATCTGATTTGTGGTGAGGGGAGAGAAATAAAAGCTCATTTAGGAACGACATGAACATGTTGCGTAGGTAGCTGTTTATCAGTAAATATCTCCACTGAGATTAAGAAAAGCAGTAGCTTAATAAATTAAGTACTTCCTGGTATGGTTACTGTACTGGTAACTCCCCAAAAGAATCTGGATTGTGGTGAGGGAACAGAGAAATAATCTCATTTAGGACGTGCACTTACGAAGGGGGTAGGCAGCTGTATATCAGGGAGTAAAGCTTCTGAGAATAAAAACAGCTGGAGCTTGTTAAGGTAATTACACAGGGGAAAGGATAATGTACTGGGAACTCTTCAGAAGAATCTGATTTGTGGTGAGGGGAGAGAGATAAAAGTTCATTTAGGAACGTCAGGAACATGCTGCGTAGGTAGCTGTTTATCACTAAATATCTCCACTGAGTTTAAGAAAAGCAGTAGCTTAATAAATTAAGTACTTCCTGGTATGGTTACTGTACTGGTAACGCCCCAAAAGAATCTGGATTGTGGTGAGGGAACAGAGAAAAAAGCTCATTTATGACCTGCACTTACGAAGGGGGTAGGCAGCGGTATATCAGGGAGTAAACCTTCTGAGAATAACAACAGCTGGAGCTTGTTAAGGTAATTACACAGGTAAAAGGATAATGTACTGGGAACTCCTCAGAAGAATCTGATTTGTGGTGAGTGGAGAGAGATAAATGCTTATTTAGGAACGACATGAACATGCTGCGTAGGTACCTGTTTATCAGTAAATATCTCCACTGAGATTGAGAAAAGCAGTAGCTTAATAAATTAAGTACTTCCTGCTATGGTTACTGTACTGGTAACTCCCCAAAAGAATCTGGATTGTGGTGAGGGAACAGAGCAAAAAGCTCATTTAGGACCTGCACTTACGAAGGGGGTAGGCAGCTGTATATCAGGGAGTAAATCTTCTGAGAATAAAAACAGCTGGAGATTGTTAAGGTAATTACACAGGGGAAAGGATAATGTACTGGGAACTCCTCAGAAGAATCTGATTTGTGGTGAGGGGAGAGAGATAAAAGCTCATTTAGGAACGACAAGAACATGCTGCTTAGGTAGCTGTTTATCAGTAAATATCTCCACTGAGATTAAGAAAAGCAGTAGCTTAAGAAACTAAGTACTTCCTGGTATGGTTACTATACTGGTAACTCCCCAAAAGAATCTAAATTTTGGTGAGGGAACAGAGAAAAAAGCTCATTTAGGACCTGCACTTACGAAGGGGTAGGCAGCTGTATATCAGGGAGTAAACCTTCTGAGAATAAAATCAGCTGGAGCTTGTTAAGGTAATTACACAGGGGAAAGGATAATGTACTGGGAACTCCTCAGAAGAATCTGATTTGTGGTGAGGGGAGAGAGATAAAAGCTCATTTAGGAACGACATGAACATGCTGCGTAGGTAGCTGTTTATCAGTAAATATCTCCACTGAGATTAAGAAAAGCAGTAGCTTAATAAATTAAGTACTTCCTGGTATGGTTACTGTACAGGTAAATCCCCAAAAGAATCTGGATTGTGGTGAGGGAACAGAGAAAAAAGCTCATTTAGGACCTGCACTTACGAAGGGCTTAGGCAGCTGTATTTCAGGGAGTATCGCTTCTGAGAATAAAAACAGCTGGAGCTTATTAAGGTAATTACACAGGGGAAAGGATAATGTACTGGGAACTCCTCAGAAGAATCTGATTTGTGGTGACGGGAGAGAGATAAAAGCTCATTTAGGAACGACATGAACATGCTGCGTAGGTAGCTGTTTATCAGTAAATATCTCCACTGAGATTAAGAAAAGCAGTAGCTTAATAAATTAAGTACTTCCTGGTATGGTTACTGTACTGGTAACTCCCCAAAAGAATCTGGATTGTGGTGAGGGAACAGACAAAAAAGCTCTTTTAGGACCTGCACTTACGAAGGGGGTAGGCAGCTGTATATCAGGGAGTAAACCTTCTGAGAATATAAACAGCTGGAGCTTGTTAAGGTAATTACACAGGGGAAAGGATAATGTACTGGGAACTCCTCAGAAGAATCTGATTTGTGGTGAGGGGAGAGAGATAAAAGCTCATTTAGGAACGACATGAACATGCTGCATACGTAGCTGTTTATCAGTAAATATCTCCACTGAGATTAAGAAAAGCAGTAGCTTAATAAATTAAGTACTTCCTGGTATGGATACTGTACAGGTACCTCCCCAAAAGAGTCTGGATTGTGGTGTGGGAACAGAGAAAAAAGCTCATTTAGGAACGACATGAACATGCTGCGTAGGTAGCTGTTTATCAGTAAATATCTCCACTGAGATTAAGAAAAGCAGTAGCTTAATAAATTAAGTACTTCCTGGAATGGTTTCTGTACTGGTAACTCCCCAAAAGAATCTGGATTGTGGTGAGGGAACAGAGAAAAAAGCTCATTTAGGACCTGCACTTACGAAGGGGGTAGGCAGCAGTATATCAGGGAGTAAACCTTCTGAGAATAAAAGCAGCTGGAGCTTGTTAAGGTAATTACACAGGGGAAAGGATAATGTACTGGGAACTCCTCAGAAGAATCTTATTCGTGGTGAGGGGAGAGAGATAAAAGCTCATTTAGGAACGACATGAACATGCTGCATAGGTAGCTGTTTATCAGTAAATATCTCCACTGAGATTAAGAAAAGCAGTAGCTTAATAAATTAAGTACTTCCTGGTATGGTTACTGTACTGCTAACTCCCCAAAAGAATCTGGATTGTGGTGAGGGAACAGAGAAAAAAGCTCATTTAGGACCTGCACTTACGAAGGAGGTAGGCAGCTGTATATCAGGGAGTAAACCTTCTGAGAATGAAAACAGCTGGAGCTTGTTAAGGTAATTACACAGGGGAAAGGATAATGTACTGGGAACTCCTCAGAAGAATCTGATTTGTGGTGAGGGGAGAGAGATAAAAGCTCATTTAGGAACTACATGAACATGCTGCATAGGTAGCTGTTTATCAGTAAGTATCTCCACTGAGATTAAGAAAAGCAGTAGCTTAAGAAATTAAGTACTTCCTGGTATGGTTACTGTACTGGTAACTCCCCAAAAGAATGTGGATTGTGGTGAGGGAACAGAGAAAAAAGCTCATTTAGGACCTGCACTTACGAAGGGGGTAGGCAGCTGTTTATCAGGGAGTAAACCTTCTGAGAATAAAAACAGCTGGAGCTTGTTAAGGTAATTACACAGGGGAAAGGATAATGTACTGGGAACTCCTCAGAAGAATCTGATTTTTGGTGAGGGGAGAGAGTTAAAAGCTCATTTAGGAACGACATTAACATCCTGCATACGTAGCTGTTTATTAGTAAATATCTCCACTGAGATTAAGAAAAGCAGTAGCTTAATAAATTAAGTACTTCCTGGTATGGATACTGTACTGGTAACTCCCCAAAAGAGTCTGGATTGTGGTGAGGGAACAGAGAAAAAAGCTCAATTAAGACAGGCACTTACAAAGGGGGTAGGCAGCTGTATATCAGGGAGTAAACCTTCTGAGAATAAAAACAACTAGAGCTTGTTAAGGTAATTACACAGGGGAAAGGATAATGTACTGGGAACTCCTCAGATGAATCTGATTTGTGGTGAGGGGAGAGAGATAAAAGCTCATTTAGGAACGACATGAACATGCTGCGTAGGTAGCTGTTTATCAGTAAATATCTCCACTGAGATTAAGAAAAGCAGTAGCTTAAGAAATTAAGTACTTCCTGGTATGGTTACTGTACTGGTAACTCCCCAAAAGAATCTGGATTGTGGTGAGGGAACAGAGAAAAAAGCTCATTTAGGACCTGCACTTACGAAGGGGGTAGGCAGCTGTATATCAGGGAGTAAACCTTCTGAGAATAAAAACAGCTGGAGCTTGTTAAGGTAATTACACAGGGGAAAGGATAATGTACTGGGAACTCCTCAGAAGAATCTGATTTGTAGTGACGGGAGAGAGATAAAAGCTCATTTAGGAACGACATGAACATGCTGCGTAAGTAGCTGTTTATCAGTAAATATCTCCACTGAGATTAAGAAAAGCAGTAGCTTAATAAATTAAGTACTTCCTGGTATGGTTACTGTACTGGTAACTCCCAAAAGAATCTGGATTGTGGTGAGGGAACAGCGAAAAAAGCTCATTTAGGACCTGCACTTACCAAGTCGGTAGGCAGCTGTATATCAGGGAGTAAATCTTCTGAGAATAAAAACACCTGGAGCTTGTTAATGTAATTACACAGGGGAAAGGATAATCTATTGGAAACTCCTCAGAACAATCTGATTTGTGGTGAGGGGAGAGAGATAAAAGCTCATTTAGGAACGACATGAACATGCTGCTTAGGTAGCTGTTTATCAGTAAATATCTCCACTGAGATTAAGAAAAGCAGTAGCTTAATAAATTAAGTACTTCCTGGTATGGTTACTGTACTGGTAACTCCCCAAAAGAATCTAGATTGTGGTGAGGGAACAGAGAAAAAAGCTCATTTAGGTCCTGCACTTACCAAGGGGTAGACAGCTGTATATCAGGGAGTAAGTCTTCTGAGAATAAAATCAGCTGGAGCTTGTTAAGGTAATTACACAGGGGAAAGGATAATGTACTGGGAACTCCTCAGAAGCATCTGATTTGTGGTGAGGGGAGAGAGATAAAAGCTCATTTAGGAACGACATGAACATGCTGCGTAGGTAGCTGTTTATCAGTAAATATCTCCACTGAGATTAAGAAAAGCAGTAGCTTAATAAATAAATACTTCCTGGTATGGTTACTGTACTGGTAATTCCCCAAAAGAATCTGGATTGTGGTGAGGGAACAGAGAAAAAAGCTCATTTAGGACCTGCACTTACGAAGGGGGTAGGCAGCTGTATATCAGGGAGTAAACCTTCTGAGAATAAAAACAGCTGGAGCTTGTTAAGGTAATTACACAGGGGAAAGGATAATGTACTAGGAACTCCTCAGAAGAATCTGATTTGTGGTGAGGGGAGAGAGATAAAAGCTCATTTAGGAACGACATGAACATGCTGCGTAGGTAGCTGTTTATCAGTAAATATCTCCACTGAGATTAAGAAAAGCAGTAGCTTAATAAATTAAGTACTTCCTGCTATGGTTACTGTACTGGTAACTCCCCAAAAGTATCTAGATTGTGGTTAGGGAACAGAGAAAAAAGCTCATTTAGGACCTGCACTTACGAAGGGGTAGGCAGCTGTATATCAGGGAGTAAACCTTCTGACAATAAAAACAGCTGGAGCTTGTTAAGGTAATTACACAGGGTAAAGGATAATGTAATGGGAACTCCTCAGAAGAATCTGATTTGTGGTGAGGGGAGAGAGATAAAAGCTCATTTAGGAACGACATGAACATGCTGCGTAGGTAGCTGTTTGTCAGTAAATATCTCCACTGAGATTAAGAAAAGCAGTAGCTTAATAAATTAAGTACTTCCTGGAATGCTTTCTGTACTGGTAACTCCCCAAAAGAATCTGTATTGTGGTGAGGGAACAGGGAAAAAAGCTCATTTAGGACCTGCACTTACGAAGGGGGTAGGCAGCAGTATATCAGGGAGTAAACCTTCTGAGAATAAAAACAGCTGGAGCTTGTTAAGGTAATTACACAGGGGAAAGGATAATGTACTGGGAACTCCTCAGAAGAATCTGATTTGTGGTGAGGGGAGAGAGATAAAAGCTCATTTAGGAACGACATGTACATGCTGCGTAGGTAGCTGTTTATCAGTAAATATCTCCACTGAGATTAAGAAAAGCAGTAGCTTAATAAATTAAGTACTTCCTGCTATGGATACTGTACTGGTAACTCCCCAAAAGAATCTGGATTGTGGTGAGGGAACAGAGAAAAATCTCATTTAGGACCTGCACTTACGAAGTGGGTAGGCAGTTGTATATCAGGGAGTAAACCTTCTGAGAATAAAAACAGCTGGAGCTTGTTAAGGTAATTACACAGGGGAAAGGATAATGTACTGGGAACTCCTCAGAAGAATCTGATTTGTGGTGAGGGGAGAGAGATAAAAGTTCATTTAGGAACGACATGAACATGCTGCGTAGGTAGCTGTTTATCAGTAAATAACTCCACTGAGATTAAGAAAAGCAGTAGCTTAATAAATTAAGTACTTCTTGGAATGGTTTCTGTACTGGTAACTCCCCAAAAGAATCTGGATTGTGGTGAGGGAACAGAGAAAAAAGCTCATTTAGGACCTGAACTTACGAAGGGGGTAGGCAGCAGTATATCAGGGAGTAAACCTTCTGAGAATAAAAGCAGCTGGAGCTTGTTAAGGTAATTACACAGGGGAAAGGATAATGTACTGGGAACTCCTCAGAAGAATCTGATTCGTGGTGAGGGGAGAGAGATAAAAGCTCATTTAGGAACGACATGAACATGCTGCATAGGTAGCTGTTTATCAGTAAATATCTCCACTGAGATTAAGAAAAGCAGTAGCTTAATAAATTAAGTACTTCCTGGTATGGTTACTGTACTGCTAACTCCCCAAAAGAATCTGGATTGTGGTGAGGGAACAGAGAAAAAAGCTCATTTAGGACCTGCACTTACGAAGGAGGTAGGCAGCTGTATATCAGGGAGTAAACCTTCTGAGAATGAAAACAGCTGGAGCTTGTTAAGGTAATTACACAGGGGAAAGGATAATGTACTGGGAACTCCTCAGAAGGATCTGATTTGTGGTGAGGGGAGAGAGATAAAAGCTCATTTAGGAACGACATGAACATGCTGCATAGGTAGCTGTTTATCAGTAAGTATCTCCACTGAGATTAAGAAAAGCAGTAGCTTAAGAAATTAAGTACTTCCTGGTATGGTTACTGTACTGGTAACTCCCCAAAAGAATGTGGATTGTGGTGAGGGAACAGAGAAAAAAGCTCATTTAGGACCTGCACTTACGAAGGGGGTAGGCAGCTGTATATCAGGGAGTAAACCTTCTGAGAATAAAAACAGCTGGAGCTTGTTAAAGTAATTACACAGTGGAAAGGATAGTGTACTGGGAACTCCTCAGAAGAATCTCATTGGTGGTGAGGGGAGAGAGATAAAAGCTCATTTAGGAATGACATGAACATGCTGCATACGTAGCTGTTTATCAGTAAGTATCTCCACTGAGATTAAGAAAAGCAGTAGCTTAATAAATTAAGTACTTCCTGGTATGGATACTGTACTGGTAACTCCCCAAAAGAATCTGGATTGTGGTGAGGGAACGGAGAAAAAAGCTCATTTAGGACCTGCACTTACTTAGGGGGTAGGTAGCAGTTTATCAGGGAGTAAACCTTCTGAGAATAAAAACAGCTGGAGCTTGTTAAGGTAATTACACAGGGGAAAGGATAATGTACTGGGAACTCCTCAGAAGAATCTGATTTGTAGTGAGGGGAGAGAGATAAATGCTCATTTAGGAACGACATGAACATGCTGCGTAGGTAGCTGTTTATCACTAAATATCTCCACTGAGATTAAGAAAAGCAGTAGCTTAATAAATTAAGTACTTCCTGGTATGGTTACTGTACTGCTAACTCCCCAAAAGAATCTGGATTGTGGTGAGGGAACAGAGAAAAAAGCTCATTTAGGCCCTGCACTTACGAAGGTGGTAGGAAGCTGTATATCAGGGAGTAAACCTTCTGAGAATAAAAACAGCTGGAGCGTGTTAAGGTAATTACACAGGGGGAAAGGATAATGTACTGGGAACTCCTCAGAAGAATCTGATTTGTGGTGAGGGGAGAGAGATAAAAGCTCATTTAGGAACGACATGTACATGCTGCGTAGGTAGCTGTTTATCAGTAAATATCTCCACTGAGATTAAGAAAAGCAGTAGCTTAAGAAATTAAGTACTTCCTGGTATGGTTACTGTACTGGTAACTCCCCAAAAGAATCTGGATTGTGGTGAGGGAACAGAGAAAAAAGCTCATTTAGGACCTGCACTTATGAAGGGGGTAGGCAGCTGTATATTAGGGAGTAAACGTTCTGAGAATAAAAACAGCTGGAGCTTGTTAAGGTAATTACACAGGGGAAAGGATAATGTACTGGGAACTCCTCAGAAGAATCTGATTTGTGGTGAGGGGAGAGAGATAAAAGCTCATTTAGGAACGACATGAACATGCTGCGTATGTAGCTGTTTATCAGTAAATATCTCCACTGAGATTAAGAAAAGCAGTAGCTTAATAAATTAAGTACTTCCTGCTATGGATACTGTACTGGTAACTCCCCAAAAGAATCTGGATTGTGGTGAGGGAACAGAGAAAAAAGCTCATTTAGGACCTGCACTTACGAAGTGGGTAGGCAGCTGTATATCAGGGAGTAAACCTTCTGAGAATAAAAACAGCTGGAGCTTGTTAAGGTAATTACACAGGGGAAAGGATAATGTACTGGGAACTCCTCAGAAGAATCTGATTTGTGGTGAGGGAACAGAGAAAAAGCTCATTTAGGACCTGCACTTACGAAGGGGGTAGGCAGCTGTATATCAGGAGTAAACCTTCTGAGAATAAAAACAGCTGGAGCTTGTTAAGGTAATTACACAGGGGAAAGGATAATGTACTGGGAACTCCTCAGAAGAATCTGATTTGTGGTGAGGGGAGAGAGATAAAAGCTCACTTAGGAACGACATGAACGTGCTGTGTAGGTAGCTGTTTATCAGTAAATATCTCCACTGAGATTAAGAAATGCAGTAGCTTAATAAATTAAGTACTTCCTGGTATGGATACTGTACTGGTAACTCCCCAAAAGAACCTGGATTGTGGTGAGGGAACAGAGAAAAAAGCTCATTTAGTACCTGCACTTACGAAGGGGGGTAGGCAGCTGTATATCAGGGAGTAAACCTTCTGAGAATAAAAACAGCTGGAGCTTGTTAAGGTAATTACACAGGGGAAAGGATAATGTACTGGGAACTCCTCAGAAGAATCTGATTTGTGGTGAGGGGGAGAGAGATAAAAGTTCATTTAGGAACGACATGAACATGCTGCGTAGGTAGCTGTTTATCAGTAAATATCTCCACTGAGATTAAGAAAAAGCAGTAGCTTAATAAATTAAGTACTTCCTGGAATGGTTTCTGTACTGGTAACTCCCCAAAAGAATCTGGATTGTGGTGAGGGAACAGAGAAAAAAGCTCATTTAGGACCTGCACTTACGAAGGGGGTAGGCAGCAGTATATCAGGGAGTAAACCTTCTGAGAATAAAAGCAGCTGGCTTGTTAAGGTAATTACACAGGGGAAAGGATAATGTACTGGGAACTCTCAGAAGAATCTGATTCGTGGTGAGGGGAGAGAGATAAAAGCTCATTTAGGAACGACATGAACATGCTGCATAGGTAGCTGTTTATCAGTAAATATCTCCACTGAGATTAAGAAAAGCAGTAGCTTAATAAATTAAGTACTTCCTGGTATGGTTACTGTACTGCTAACTCCCCAAAAGAATCTGGATTGTGGTGAGGGAACAGAGAAAAAAGCTCATTTAGGACTGCACTTACGAAGGAGGTAGGCAGCTGTATATCAGGGAGTAAACCTTCTGAGAATGAAAACAGCTGGAGCTTGTTAAGGTAATTACACAGGGGAAAGGATAATGTACTGGGAACTCCTCAGAAGAATCTGATTTGTGGTGAGGGAGAGAGATAAAAGCTCATTTAGGAACTACATGAACATGCTGCATAGGTAGGTGTTTATCAGTAAGTATCTCCACTGAGATTAAGAAAAGCAGTAGCTTAAGAAATTAAGTACTTCCTGGTATGGTTACTGTACTGGTAACTCCCCAAAAGAATGTGGATTGTGGTGAGGGAACAGAGAAAAAAGCTCATTTAGGACCTGCACTTACGAAGGGGGTAGGCAGCTGTTTATCAGGGAGTAAACCTTCTGAGAATAAAAACAGCTGGAGCTTGTTAAGGTAATTACACAGGGGAAAGGATAATGTACTGGGAACTCCTCAGAAGAATCTGATTTTTGGTGAGGGGAGAGAGTTAAAAGCTCATTTAGGAACGACATTAACATCCTGCATACGTAGCTGTTTATTAGTAAATATCTCCACTGAGATTAAGAAAAGCAGTAGCTTAATAAATTAAGTACTTCCTGGTATGGATACTGTACTGGTAACTCCCCAAAAGAGTCTGGATTGTGGTGAGGGAACAGAGAAAAAAGCTCAATTAAGACAGGCACTTACAAAGGGGGTAGGCAGCTGTATATCAGGGAGTAAACCTTCTGAGAATAAAAACAACTAGAGCTTGTTAAGGTAATTACACAGGGGAAAGGATAATGTACTGGGAACTGCTCAGATGAATCTGATTTGTGGTGAGGGGAGAGAGATAAAAGCTCATTTAGGAACGACATGAACATGCTGCGTAGGTAGCTGTTTATCAGTAAATATCTCCACTGAGATTAAGAAAAGCAGTAGCTTAAGAAATTAAGTACTTCCTGGTATGGTTACTGTACTGGTAACTCCCCAAAAGAATCTGGATTGTGGTGAGGGAACAGAGAAAAAAGCTCATTTAGGACCTGCACTTACGAAGGGGGTAGGCAGCTGTATATCAGGGAGTAAACCTTCTGAGAATAAAAACAGCTGGAGCTTGTTAAGGTAATTACACAGGGGAAAGGATAATGTACTGGGAACTCCTCAGAAGAATCTGATTTGTAGTGACGGGAGAGAGATAATAGCTCATTTAGGAACGACATGAACATGCTGCGTAAGTAGCTGTTTATCAGTAAATATCTCCACTGAGATTAAGAAAAGCAGTAGCTTAATAAATTAAGTACTTCCTGGTATGGTTACTGTACTGGTAACTCCCCAAAAGAATCTGGATTGTGGTGAGGGGAACAGCGAAAAAAGCTCATTTAGGACCTGCACTTACCAAGTCGGTAGGCAGCTGTATATCAGGGAGTAAATCTTCTGAGAATAAAAACACCTGGAGCTTGTTAAGGTAATTACACAGGGGAAAGGATAATCTATTGGAAACTCTCAGAACAATCTGATTTGTGGTGAGGGGAGAGAGATAAAAGCTCATGTAGGAACGACATGAACATGCTGCTTATGTAGCTGTTTATCAGTAAATATCTCCACTGAGATTAAGAAAAGCAGTAGCTTAATAAATTAAGTACTTCCTGGTATGGTTACTGTACTGGTAACTCCCAAAAGAATCTAGATTGTGGTGAGGGAACAGAGA
>NW_025962036.1:0-64006 GCF_023159225.1 Perognathus longimembris pacificus | reverse complement strand
AACAGCTACCTACGCAGCATGTTCATGTCGTTCCTAAATGAGCTTTTATCTCTCTCCCCTCACCACAAATCAGATTCTTCTGAGGAGTTCCCCAGTACATTATCCTTTCCCCTGTGTAATTACCTTAACAAGCTCCAGCTCTTTTTATTCTCAGAAGGTTTACTCCCTGATATACAGCTGCCTACCCCCTTCGTAAGAGCAGGTCCTAAATGAGCTTTTTTCTCTGTTCCCTCACCACAATCCAGATTCTTTTGGGGAGTTACCAGTGCAGTAACCATACCAGGAAGTACTTAATTTATTAAGCTACTGCTTTTCTTAATCTCAGTGGAAATATTTACTGATAAGCAGCTACGTATGCAGCATGTTCATGTCGTTCCTAAATGAGCTTTTATCTCTCTCTCCTCACCACAATCAGATTCTTCTGAGGAGTTCCCAGTACTTCATCTTTTCCCCTGTGTAATTACCTTAACAAGCTCCAGCTGTTTTTATTCTCAGAAGGTTTACTCCCTGATATACAGCTGCCTACCCCCTTCGTAAGTGCAGGTCCTAAATGAGCTTTTTTCTCTGTTCCCTCACCACAATCCAGATTTTTTTGGGGAGTTACCAGTACAGTAACCATAACAGGAAGTACTTAATTTATTAAACTACTGCTTTTCTTAATCTCAGTGGAGATATTTACTGATATACAGCTACCTATGAAGCTTGTTCATGTCGTTCCTAAATGAGCTTTTATCTCTCTCACCTCACCACAAATCAGATTCTTCTGAGGAGTTCCCAGTACATTATCCTTTCCGCTGTGTAATTACGTTAACAAGCCCCAGCTGTTTTTATTCTCAGAAGTTTCACTCCCTGATATACAGCTGCCTACCCCCTTCGTAAGTGCAGGTCCTAAATGAGCTTTTTTCTCTGTTCCCTCACCACAATCCAGATTCTTTTGGGGAGTTACCAGTACAGTAACCATACCAGGAAGTACTTAATTTATTAAGCTACTGGTTTTTTTAATCTCAGTGGAGATATTTACTGATAAACAGCTACCTATGCAGCATGTTCATGTCGTTCCTAAATGAGCTTTTATCTCTCTCCCCTCACCACAAATCAGATTCTTTTGAGGAGTTCCCAGTACATTATCCTTTCCCCTGTGTAATTACCTTAACAAGCTCCAGCTGTTTTTATTCTCAGAAGGTTTACTCCCTGATATACAGCTGCCTACCCCCTTCGTAAGTGCAGGTCCTAAATGAGCTTTTTTCTCTGTTCCCTCACCACAATCCAGATTCTTTTGGGGAGTTACCAGTACAGTAACCATACCAGGAAGTACTTAATTTATTAAGCTACTGCTATTCTTAATCTCAGTGGAGATATTTACTGATAAACAGCTACCTACGCAGCATGTTCATGTCGTTCCTAAATGAGCTTTTATCTCTCTCCCCCTCACCACAAATCAGATTCTTCTGAGGAGTTCCCAGTACATTATCCTTTCCCCTGCGTTATTACCTTAACATGCTCCAGCTGTTTTTATTCTCAGAAGGTTTACTCCCTGATATAAAGCTGCCTACCCCCTTCGTAAGTGCAGGTCCTAAATGAGCTTTTTTTCTCTGTTCCTTCAGCACAATTCAGATTCTTTTGGGGAGTTACCAGTACAGTAACCATACCAGGAAGTACTTAATTTATTAAGCTACTGCTTTTCTTAATCTCAGTGGAGATATTTACTGATAAACAGCTACCTACGCAGCATGTTTATGTCGTTCCTAAATGAGCTTTTTTCTCTCTCCCCTCACACAAATCAGATTCTTCTGAGGAGTTCCCAGTACATTATCCTTTCCCCTGTGTAATTACCTTAACAAGCTCCAGCTGTTTTTATTCTCAGAAGGTTTACTCCCTGATATACAGCTGCCTACCCCCTTCGTAAGTGCAGGTCCTAAATGAGCTTTTTTCTCTGTTCCCTCACCACAATCCAGATTCTTTTCGGGAGTTACCAGTACAGTAACCATACCAGCAAGTACTTAATTTACTAAGCTCCTGTTTTTCTTAATCTCAGTGGAGATATTTTCTGATAAACAGCTACGTACGCAGCATGTTCATGTCGTTCTTAATGAGCTTTTATCTCTCTCCCCTCACCACGAAATCAGATTCTTTTGAGGAGTTCCCAGTATATTATCCTTTCCCCTGTGTAATTTCCTTAACAAGCTCCAGCTGTTTTTATTCTCAGAAGGTTTACTCCCTGATATACAGCTGCCTACCCCCTTCGTAAGTGCAGGTCCTAAATGAGCTTTTTTTCTCTGTTCCCTCACCACAATCCAGATTCTTTTGGGGGATACCAGTACAGAAACCATACCAGGAAGTACTTAATTTATTAAGCTAATGCTTTTCTTAATCTCAGTGGAGATATTTACTGATAAACAGCCACCTACGCAGCATGTTCATGTCGTATCTAAATGAGCTTTTATCTCTCTCCCCTCACCACAAATCAGATTCTTCTGAGGAGTTCCCAGTACATTATCCTTTCCCCTGTGTAATTACCTTAACAAGCTCCAGCTGTTTTTATTCTCAGAAGGTTTACTCCCTGATATACAACTGCCTACCCCATTCGTAAGTGCAGGTCCTAAATGAGCTTTTTTCTCTGTTCCCTCACCACAGTCCAGATTATTTTGGGGAGTTACCAGTACAGTAACCATACCAGGAAGTACTTAATTTATTAAGCTACTGCTTTTCTTAATCTCAGTGGAGATATTTACTGATAAACAGCTACCTACGCAGCATGTTCATGTCGTTCCTAAATGAGCTTTTATCTCTCTCCCCTCACCACAAATCAGATTCTTCTGAGGAGTTCCCAGTACATTATCCTTTTCCCTGTGTAATTACCTTAACAAGCTCAAGCTGTTTTATTCTCAGAAGGTTTACTCCTGATATACAGCTGCCTACCCCCTTCGTAAGTGCAGGTCCTAAATGAGCTTTTTCTCTGTTCCCTCACCACAATCCAGATTCTTTTGGGGAGTTACCAGTACAGTAACCATACCAGGAAGTAATTAATTTATTAAGCTACTGCTTTTCTTAATCTCAGTGGAGATATTTACTGATAAACAGCTACCTACGCAGCATGTTCATGTCATTACTACATGAGCTTTTATCTCTCTCCCCTCACCACAAATCAGATTCTTCTGAGGAGTTCCCAGTACATTATCCTTTCCCCTGTGTAATTACCTTAACAAGCTCCAGCTGTTTTATTCTCAGAAGTTTTACTCCCTGATATACAGCTGCCTACCCCCTTCGAAAGTGCAGTCCTAAATGAGATTTTTTTCTCTGTTCCCTCACCACAATCCAGATTCTTTTGGGGAGTTACCAATACAGTAACCATTCCAGGAAGTAATTAATTTATTAAGCTACTGCTTTTCTTAATCTCAGTGGAGATATTTACTGATAAACAGCTACCTACGCAGCATGTTCATGTCGTTCCTAAATGAGCTTTTTTCTCTCTCCCCTCACCACAAATCAGATTCTTCTGAGGAGTTCCCAGTACATTATCCTTTCCCCTGTGTAATTACCTTAACAAGCTCCAGCTGTTTTTATTCTCAGAAGGTTTAGTCCCTGATATACAGCTGCCTACCCCCTTCGTAAGTGCAGGTCCTAAATGAGCTTTTTTCTCTGTTCCCTCACCACAATCCAGATTCTTTTCGGGAGTTACCAGTACAGTAACCATACCAGCAAGTACTTAATTTATTAAGCTCCTGTTTTTCTTAATCTCAGTGGAGATATTTTCTGATAAACAGCTACGTACGCAGCATGTTCATATCGTTCTTAATGAGCTTTTATCTCTCTCCCCTCACCACAAATCAGATTCTTCTGAGGAGTTCCCAGTACTTTATCCTTTCCCCTGTGTAATTACCTTAACAAGCTCCAGCTGTTTTTATTCTCAGAAGGTTTACTCCCTGATATACAGCTGCCTACCCCCTTCGTAAGTGCAGGTCCTAAATGAGCTTTTTTCTCTGTTCCCTCACCACAATCCAGATTCTTTTGGGGGATACCAGTACAGAAACCATACCAGGAAGTACTTAATTTATTAAGCTAATGCTTTTCTTAATCTCAGTGGAGATATTTACTGATAAACAGCTACCTAGGCAGGATGTTCATGTCGTTCCTAAATGAGCTTTTATCTCTCTCCCCTCACCACAAATCAGATTCTTCTGAGGAGTTCCCAGTACATTATCCTTTCCCCTGTGTAATTACCTTAACAAGCTCCAGCTGTTTTTATTCTCAGAAGGTTTACTCCCTGATATACAACTGCCTACCCCATTCGTAAGTGCAGGTCCTAAATGAGCTTTTTTCTCTGTTCCCTCACCACAGTCCAGATTATTTTGGGGGAGTTACCAGTACAGTAACCATACCAGGAAGTACTTAATTTATTAAGCTACTGCTTTTCTTAATCTCAGTGGAGATATTTACTGATAAACAGCTACCTACGCAGCATGTTCATGTCGTTCCTAAATGAGCTTTTATCTCTCTCCCCTCACCACAAATCAGATTCTTCTGAGGAGTTCCCAGTACATTATCCTTTTCCCTGTGTAATTACCTTAACAAGCTCAAGCTGTTTTTATTCTCAGAAGGTTTACTCCCTGATATACAGCTGCCTACCCCCTTCGTAAGTGCAGGTCCTAAATGAGCTTTTTTCTCTGTTCCCTCACCACAATCCAGATTCTTTTGGGGAGTTACCAGTACAGTAACCATACCAGGAAGTAATTAATTTATTAAGCTACTGCTTTTCTTAATCTCAGTGGAGATATTTACTGATAAACAGCTACCTACGCAGCATGTTCATGTCATTACTACATGAGCTTTTATCTCTCTCCCCTCACCACAAATCAGATTCTTCTGAGGAGTTCCCAGTACATTATCCTTTCCCCTGTGTAATTACCTTAACAAGCTCCAGCTGTTTTTATTCTCAGAAGTTTTACTCCCTGATATACAGCTGCCTACCCCCTTCGAAAGTGCAGGTCCTAAATGAGATTTTTTTCTCTGTTCCCTCACCACAATCCAGATTCTTTTGGGGAGTTACCAATACAGTAACCATTCCAGGAAGTAATTAATTTATTAAGCTACTGCTTTTCTTAATCTCAGTGGAGATATTTACTGATAAACAGCTACCTACGCAGCATGTTCATGTCGTTCCTAAATGAGCTTTTTTCTCTCTCCCCTCACCACAAATCAGATTCTTCTGAATTGTTCCCAGTACATTATCATTTCCCCTGTGTAATTTCCTTAACAAGCTCCAGCTGTTTTTATTCTCATAAGTTTTACTCCCTGATATACAGCTGCCTACCCCCTTCGAAATTGCAGGTCCTAAATGAGCTTTTTTCTCTGTTCCCTCACCACAATCCAGATTCTTTTGTGGAGTGACAGGTACAGTAACCATACCAGGAAGTACTTAATTTATTAAGCTACTGCTTTTTTTAATCTCAGTGGAGATATTTACTGATAAACAGCTACTTACGCAGCATGTTCATGTCATTCCTAAATGAGCTTTTATCTCTCTCACCTCACCACGAATCAGATTCTTCTGAGGAGTACCCAGTACATTATCCTTTCCCCTGTGTAATTACCTTAACAAGCTCCAGCTGTTTTTATTCTCAGAAGTTTTACTCCCTGATATACAGCTGCCTACCCCTTCGTAAGTGCAGGTCCTAAATGAGCTTTTTCTCTGTTCCCCTCACCACAATCCAGATTCTTTTGTGGAGTGACCAGTACAGTAACTATACCAGGAAGTACTTAATTTATTAAGCTACTGCTTTTCTTAATCTCAGTGGAGATATTTACTGATAAACAGCTACGTACGCAGCATGTTCATGTCGTTCCTAAATGAGCTTTTATCTCTCTCCCCTCACCACAAATCAGATTCTTCTGAGGAGTTCCCAGTACATTATCCTTTCCCCTGTGTAATTACCTTAACAAGCTCCAGCTGTTTTTATTCTCAGAAGGTTTACTCCCTGATATACAGCTGCCTACCCCCTTCGTAAGTGCAGGTCCGAAATGATCTTTCTTCTCTGTTCCCTCACCACAATCCAGATTCTTTTGGGGAGTTACCAGTACAGTAACCATACCAGGAAGTACTTAATTTATTAAGCTACTGCTTTTCTTAATCTCAGTGGAGATATTTACTGATAAACAGCTACCTACGCAGCATGTTCATGTCGTTCCTAAATGAGCTTTTATCTCTCTCCCCTCACCACAAATCAGATTCTTCTGAGGAGTTCCCAGTACATTATCCTTTCCCCTGTGTAATTACCTTAACAAGCTCCAGCTGTTTTTATTCTCAGAAGGTTTACTCCCTGATATACAGCTGCCTACCCCCTTCGTAAGTGCAGGTAATAAATGAGCTTTTTTCTCTGTTCGCTCACCGCAATCCAGATTCTTTTGGGGAGTTACCAGTACAGTAACCATACCAGGAAGTACTTAATTTATTAAGCTACTGCTTTTCTTAATCTAAGTGGAGATATTTACTGGTAAACAGCTACCAACGCACCATGTTCATGTCGTTCCTAAATGAGCTTTTATCTCTCTCCCCTCACCACAAATCAGATTCTTCTGAATTGTTCCTAGTACATTATCCTTTCCCTTGTGTAATTACCTTAACAAGCTCCAGCTGTTTTTATTCTCAGAAGGTTTACTCCCTGATATACAGCTGCCTACCCCCTTCGTAAGTGCAGGTCTAAATGAGCTTTTTTCTCTGTTCCCTCACCACAATCCAGATTCTTTTGGCGAGTTACCAGTACAGTAACCATACCAGGAAGTACTTAATTTGTTAAGCTACTGCTTTTCTTAATCTTAGTGGAGATATTTACTGATAAACAGCTACCTACGCAGCATGTTCATGTCGTCCTAAATGAGCTTTTATCTCTCTCCCCTCACCACAAATCAGATTCTTCTGAGGAGTTCCCAATACTTTATAATTTCCCCTGTGTAATTACCTTAACAAGCTCCAGCTGTTTTTATTCTCAGAAGGTTTACTCCCTGATATACAGCTGCCTACCCCCTTCGTCAGTGCAGGTCCTAAATGAGCTTTTTTCCCCTGTTCCCTCACCACAATCAAGATTCTTTAGGGGAGTTACCAGTACAGTAACCATACCAGGAAGTACTTAATTTATTAAGCTACTGCTTTTCTTAATCTCAGTGGAGATATTTACTGATAAACAGCTACCTACGCAGCATGTTCATGTCGTTCCTGAATGAGCTTTTATCTCTCTCCCCTCACCACAAATCAGATTCTTCTGAGGAGTTCCCAGTACATTATCCTTTCCCCTGTGTAATTACCTTAACAAGCTCCAGCTGTTTTTATTCTCAGAAGGTTTACTCCCTGATATACAGCTGCCTACCCCCTTCGTAATTGCAGGTCCTAAATGAGCTTTTTTCTCTGTTCCCTCACCACAATCCAGATTCTTTTGGGGAGTTACCAATACAGTAACCATACCAGGGAGTACTTAATTTATTAAGCTACTGCTTTTCTTAATCTCAGTGGAGATATTTACTGATAAACAGCTACCTACGCAGCATGTTCATGTCGTTCCTAAATGAGCTTTTATCTCTCTCCCCTCACCACAAATCAGATTCTTCTGAGGAGTTCCCAGTACATTATCCTTTCCCCTTGTAATTACCTTAACAAGCTCCAGCTCTTTTTATTCTCAGAAGTTTTACTCCCTGATATACAGCTGCCTACCCCCTTCGTAAGAGCAGGTCCTAAATGAGCTTTTTTCTCTGTTCCCTCACCACAATCCAGATTCTTTTGAGGAGTTACCAGTACAGTAACCATACCAGGAAGTACTTAATTTATTAAGCTACTGCTTTTCTTAATCTCAGTGGAAATATTTACTGATAAACAGCTACGTATGCAGCATGTTCATGTCGTTCCTAAATGAGCTTTTATCTCTCTCTCCTCACCACAAATCAGATTCTTCTGAGGAGTTCCCAGTACATTATCCTTTCCCCTGTGTAATTACCTTAACAAGCTCCAGCTGTTTTTATTCTCAGAAGGGTTACTCCCTGATATACAGCTGCCTACCCCCTTCGTAATTGCAGAACATAAATGAGCTTTTTTCTCTGTTCCCTCACCACAATCCAGATTCTTTTGGGGAGTTACCAGTACAGTAACCATACCAGGAAATACTTAATTTATTAAGCTACTGCTTTTCTTAATCTCAGTGGAGATATTTACTGATAAACAGCTACCTACGCAGCATGTTCATGTCGTTCCTATATGAGCTTTTATCTCTCTCCCCTCACCACAAATCAGATTCTTCTGAGGAGTTCCCAGTACATTATCCTTTCCCCTGTGTAATTACCTTAACAAGCTCCAGCTCTTTTTATTCTCAGTGGTTTACTCCCTGATATACAGCTGCCTACCCCCTTCGTAAGAGCAGGTCCTAAATGAGCTTTTTTTTCTGTTCCCTCACCACAATCCAGATTCTTTTGGGGAGTTACCAGTACAGTAACCATACCAGGAAGTACTTAATTTATTAAGCTACTGCTTTTCTTAATCTCAGTGGAAATATTTACTGATAAACAGCTATGTACGAAGCATGTTCATGTCGTTCCTAAATGAGCTTTTATCTCTCTAACCTCACCACAAATCAGATTCTTCTGAGGAGTTCCCAGTACATTATCCTTTCCCCTGTGTAATTACCTTAACAAGCTCCAGCTGTTTTTATTCTCAGAAGTTTTACTCCCTGATATACAGCTGCCTACCCCCTTCGTAAGTGCAGGTCCTAAATTAGCTTTTTTCTCTGTTCCCTCACCACAATCCAGATTCTTTTGGGGAGTTACCAGTACAGTAAACATACCAGGAAGTACTTCATTTATTAAGCTACTCCTTTTCTTAATCTCAGTGGAGATAGTTACTGATAAACTGCTACCTACGCAGCATGTTCATGTCGTTCCTAAATGAGCTTTTATCTCTCTCCCCTCACCACAAATCAGATTCTTCTGAGGAGTTCCCAGTACATTATCCTTTCCCCTGTGTAATTACCTTAACAAGCTCCAGCTGTTTTTATTCTCAGAAGGTTTACTACCTGATATACAGCGCCAACCCCCTTCTTAAGTGCAGTTCCTAAATGAGCTTTTTTCTCTGTTCCCTCACCACAATCCAGATTCTTTTGGGGAGTTACCAGTACAGGAACCATACCAGGAAGTACTTAATTTATTAAGCTACTCCTTTTCTTAATCTCAGTGGACATATTAACTGATAAACTGCTACCTACGCAGCATGTTCATGTCGTTCCTAAATGAGCTTTTATCTCTCTCCCCTCACAACAAATCAGATTCTTCTGAGGAGTTCCCAGTACATTATCCTTTCCCCTGTGTAATTATCTTAACAAGCTCCAGCTGTTTTTATTCTCAGAAGGTTTACTCCCTGATATACAGCGCCAATCCCCTTCGTATGTGCAGGTCCTAAATGAACTTTTTCTCTGTTCCCTCACCACAATCCAGATTGTTTTGGGGAGTTACCAGTACAGGAACCATACCAGGAAGTACTCAATTTATTAAGCTACTGCTTTTCTTAATCTCAGTGGAGATATTTACTGATAAACTGCTACCAACGCAGCATGTTCATGTCGTTCCTAAATGAGCTTTTATCTCTCCCCCTCACAACAAATCAGATTCTTCTGAGGAGTTCCCAGTACATTATCCTTTCCCCTGTGTAATTACCTTAACAAGCTCCAGCTGTTTTTATTCTCAGAAGGTTTACTCCCTGATATACAGCTGCCTACCCCCTTCGTAAGTGCAGGTCCTAAATGAGCTTTTTTCTCTGTTCCCTCACCACAATCCAAATTCTTTTGGGGAGTTACCAGTACAGTAACCATACCAGAAAGTATTTAATTTATTAAGCTACTGCTTTTCTTAATCTCAGTGGAGATATTACTGATAAACAGCTACCTACGCAGCATGTTCATGTCGTTCCTAAATGAGCTTTTATCTCTCTCCCCTCACCACGAATCAGATTCTTCTGAGGAGTTCCCAGTAAATTATCCTTTCCCCTGTGTAATTACCTTAACAAGCTCCAGCTGTTTTTATTCTCAGAAGGTTTACTCCCTGATATAGAGCTGCCTACACCCTTCGTATGTGCAGGTCCTAAATGAGCTTTTTTCTCTGTTCCCTCACCACAATCCAGATTCTTTTGGGGAGTGACCAGTACAGTAACCATACCAGGAAGTACTTAATTTATTAAGCTACTCCTTTTCTTAATCTCAGTGGAGATATTTACTGATAAACTGCTACCTACGCAGCATGTTCATGTCGTTCCTAAATGAGCTTTTATCTCTCTCCCCTCACCACAAATCAGAATCTTCTGAGGAGTTCCCAGTACATTATCCTTTCCCCTGTGTAATTACCTTAACAAGCTCCAGCTGTTTTTATTCTCAGAAGTTTTAATCCTGATATACAGCGCCAACCCCCTTCTTAAGTGCAGTTCCTAAATGAGCTTTTTTCTCTGTTCCCTCACCACAATCTAGATTCTTTTGGGGAGTTACCAGTACAGGAACCATACCAGGAAGTACTTAATTTATTAAGCTACTCCTTTTCTTAATCTCAGTGGAGATATTTACTGATAAACTGCTACCTACGCAGCATGTTCATGTCGTTCCTAAATGAGCTTTTATCTCTCTCCCCTCACCACAAATCATATTCTTCTGAGGAGTTCCCAGTACATTATCCTTTCCCCTGTGTAATTACCTTAACAAGCTCCAACTGTTTTTATTCTCAGAAGGTTTACTCCCTGATATACAGCTGCCTACCCCCTTCGTAAGTGCAGGTCCTAAATGAGCATTTTTCTCTGTTCCTTCACCAGAATACAGATTCTTTTGGGTAGATACCAGTACAGTAACAATACCAGGAAGTACTTAATTTATTAAGCTACTGCTTTTCTTAATCTCAGTGGAGATATTTACTGATAAACAGCTACCTACGCAGCATTTTCATGTCGTTCCTAAATGAGCTTTTATCTCTCTCCCCTCACCACAAATCAGATTCTTCTGAGGAGTTCCCAGTACATTATCCTTTCCCCTGAGTAATTACCTTAACAAGCTCCAGCTGTTTTTATTCTCAGAAGGTTTATTCCCTGATATACAGCTGCCTACCCCCTTCGTAAGTGCAGGTCTTAAATGAGATTTTTTCTCTGTTCCCTCACCACAATCCAGATTCTTTTGGGGAGTTACCAGTACAGTAACCATACCAGGACGTACTTAATTTATTAAGCTACTGCTTTTCTTAATCTCAGTGGAGATATTTACTGAGAAACAGCTACCTACCCAGCATGTTCATGTCGTTCCTAAATGAGCTTTTGTCTCTCTCCCCTCACCACAAATCACATTCTTCTGAGGAGTTCCAGTACATTAATCTTTCCCCTGTGTAATTACCTTAACAAGCTCCAGATGTTTTTATTCTCAGAAGGTTTACACCCTGATATACAGCTGCCTACCCCCTTCGTAAGTGCAGGTCCTAAATGAGCTTTTTTCTCTGTTCCCTCACCACAATCCAGATTCTTTAGGGGAGTTACCGGTACAGTAACCATACCAGGAAGTACTTAAGTTATTAAGCTACTGCTTTTCTTAATCTCAGTGGAGATATTTACTGATAAACAGCTACGTATGCAGCATGTTCATGTCGTTCCTAAATGAGCTTTTATATCTCTCCCCACACCACAAATCAGATTCTTCTGAGGAGTTCCCAGTACATTATCCTTTCCCCTGTGTAATTACATTAACAGCTCCAGCTGTTTTTAATCTCAGAAGGTTTACTCCCTGATATACAGCTGCCTACCCCCTTCCTAAGTGCAGGGCCTAAATGAGCATTTTTCTCTGTTCCCTCACCACAATCCAGATTCTTTTGGGGAGTTACCAGTACAGTAACCATACCAAGAAGTTCTTAATTTGTTAAGCTACTGCTTTTCTTAATCTCAGTGGAGATATTTACTGATAAACAGCTACCTACGCAGCATGTACATGTCGTTCCTTAATGAGCTTTTATCTCTCTCCCCACATCAAAAATTAGATTCTTCTGAGGAGTTCCCAGTACATTATCCTTTCCCCTGTGTAATTACCTTAACAATCTCCAGCTGTTTTTATTCTCAGAAGGTTTACTCCCTGGTATACAGCTGCCTACCCCCTTCGTAAGTGCAGGTCCTAAATGAGCTTTTTTCTTTGTTCCCTCACCACAATCCAGATTCTTTTGGGAGTTACCAGTACAGTATCCATACCAGCAAGTACATAATTTATTAAGTCACTGCTTTTCTTAATCTCAGTGGAGATATTTACTGATAAACAGCCACGTATGCAGCATGTTCATGTCCTTCCTAAATGTGCTTTTATCTCTCTCCCCTCACCACAAATCAGATTCTTCTGAGGAGTTCCCAGTACATTATCCTTTCCCCTGTGTAATTACCTTAACAAGCTCCAGCTGTTTTATTCTCAGAAGGGATACTCCCTGATATAAAGCTGCCTACCCCCTTCGTAAGTTCAGGTCCTAAATGAGCTTTTTTCTCTGTTCCCTCACCACAATCCAGATTCTTTGGGGAGTTACCAGTACAGTAACCATACCAGGAAGCACTTAATTTATTAAGCTACTGCTTTTCTTAATCTCAGAGGAGATATTTACTGATAAACAGCTACCTACGCAGCATGTTCATGTCGTTCCTAAATGAGCTGCTATTTGTCTCCCCTCACCACAAATCAGATTCTTCTGATGAGTTCCCAGTATATTATCCTTTCCCCTGTGTAATTACCTTAACAACCTCCAGCTGTTTTTATATTCAGAAGGATTACTCCCTGATATACAGCTGCCTAACCCTTCGTAAGTGCAGGTCCTAAATGAGCTTTTTTCTCTGTTCCCTCACCACAGTCCAGATTCTTTTGGGGACTTACCAGTAGAGTAACCACACCAGGAAGTACTTAATTTATTAAGCTACTGCTTTTCTTAATCTCAGTGGAGATATTTACTGA
Source organism: Perognathus longimembris pacificus (assembly GCF_023159225.1). Taxonomy (NCBI): domain Eukaryota; kingdom Metazoa; phylum Chordata; class Mammalia; order Rodentia; family Heteromyidae; genus Perognathus; species Perognathus longimembris. Next base: position 51,032 of record NW_025962036.1, on the reverse strand, counting down.
TAAACAGCTACGTACGCAGCATGTTCATGTCGTTCCTAAATGACCTTTTATCTCTCTCCCCTCACCACAATCAGATTCTTCTGAGGAGTTCCCAGTACATTATCCTTTCCCCTGTGTAATTACCTTAACAAGCACCAGCTGTTTTTATTCTCAGAAGGTTTACTCCCTGATATACAGGTGCCTACCCCCTTCGTAAGTGCAGGTCCTAAATGAGGTTTTTTCTCTGTTCCCTCACAATAATCCAGATTCTTTTTAGAGTTACCAGTATAGTAACCATACCAGGAAGTACTTAATTTATTAAGCTACTGCTTTTCTTAATCACAGTGGAGATATGTACTGATAAACAGCTACGTATGCAGCATGTTCATGTCGTTCCTAAATGAGCTTTTATCTCTCTCCCTCACCACAAATCAGATTCTTCTGAGGAGTTCCAGTACATTATCCTTTCCCCTGTGTAATTACCTTAACAAGCTCCAGCTGTTTTTATTCTCAGAAGGTTTACACCCTGATATACAGCTGCCTACCACCTTCCTAAGTGCAGGTCCTAAATGAGCTTTCTTCTCTCTTCCCTCACCACAATCCAGATTCTTTTGGGGAGTTACCAGTACAGTAACCATACCAGGAAGTACTTAATTTATTAAGCTACTGCTTTTCTTAATCTCAGTGGAGATATTTACTGATAAACAGCTACCTACGCAGCATGTTCATGTCGTTCCTAAATGAGCTTTTATCTCTCTCCCCTCTCCACAAATCAGATTCTTCTGAGGAGTTCCCAGTACATTATCCTTTCCCCTGTGTAATTACCTTAACAAGCTCCAGCTGTTTTTATTCTCAGAAGGTTTACTCCCTGATATACAGCTGCCTACCCCCTTCGTAAGTGCAGGTCTTAATGAGATTTTTTCTCTGTTTCCTCACCACAATCCAGATTCTATTGGGGAGTTACCAGTACAGTAACCATACCAGGAAGTACTTAATTTATTAAGATACTGCTTTTCTTAATCTCAGTGGAGATATTTACTGATAAACAGCTACCTACGCAGCATGTCATGTCGTTCCTAAATGAGCTTTTATCTCTCTCCCCTCACGACAAATCAGATTCTTCTGAGGTGTTCTCATTTCATTATCCTTTCTCCTGTGTAATTACCTTAACAAGCTCCAGCTGTTTTTATTCTCAGAAGGTTTACTCCCTGATATACAGCTGCCTACCCCCTTCCTAAGTGCAGGTCCTAAATGAGCTTTTTTCTCAGTTCCCTCACAAAAATCCAGATTCTTTTGGGGAGTTACCAGTACAGTAACCATACCAGGAAGTACTTAATTTATTAAGCTACTGCTTTTCTTAATCTCAGTGGAGATATTTACTGATAAACAGCTACCTACGCAGAATGTTCATGTCGTTCCTAAATGAGCTTTTTCTCTGTTCCCTCACCACAATCCAGATTCTTTTGGGGAGTTACCAGTACAGTATCCATACCAGGAAGTACTTAATTTATTAAGCTACTGCTTTTCTTAATCTCAGTGGTGATATTTACTGATAAACAGCTACGTATGCAGCATGTTCATGTCGTTCCTAAATGAGCTTTTATCACTCTCCCCTCACCACAAATCAGATTCTTCTGAGGAGTTCCCAGTACATTACCCTTTCCCCTGTGTAATTACCTTAACAAGCTCCAGCTGTTTTTATTCTAAGAAGCGATACTCCCTGATATCCAGCTGCCTACACCCTTCGTAAGTGCAGGTCCTAAATGAGCTTTGTTATCTGTTCCCGCACCACAATCCAGATTCTTTTGGGGAGTTACCAGTACAGTAACAATACCAGGAATTACTTAATTTATTAAGCTATTGCTTTTCTTAATCTCAGTGCAGATTTTTACTGATAAACAGCTACGTATGCAGCATGTTCATTTCGTTCCTAAATGAGCTTTTATCTCTCTCCCCTCAACACAAATCAGATTCTTCTGAGGAGTTCCCAGTACATTATCCTTTCCCCTGTGTAATTACCTTAACAAGCTCCAGCTGTTTTTATTCTCAGAAGCGATACTCCCTGATATACAGCTGCCTACCCCCTTCGTAAGTGCAGGTCCTAAATGAGCTTTTTTCTCTGTTCCCTCACCACAATCCAGATTCTTTTGGGGAGTTACCAGTACAGTAACCATACCAGGAAGTACTTAATTTATTAAGCTACTGCTTTTCTTAATCTCAGTGGAGATATTTACTGATAAACAGCTACCTACGCAGCATGTCCATGTCGTTCTTATATGAGCTTTTATCTCTCTCCCCTCACCACAAATCAGATTCTTCTGAGGAGTTCCCAGTACATTATCCTTTCCCCTGTGTAATTACCTTAACAAGCTCCAGCTGTTTTTATTCTCAGAAGGCTTACTCCCTGACATACAGCTGCCTACCCCCTTCGTAAGTGCAGGTCTTAATGAGCTTTTTTCTCTGTTCCCTCACCACAATCCAGATTCTTTTGGGGAGTTACCAGTACAGTAACCATACCAGGAAGTACTTAATTTATTAAGCTACTGCTTTTCTTAATCTCAGTGGAAATATTTACTGATAAACAGCTACCTACGCAGCATGTTCATGTCGTTCCTAAATGAGCTTTTATCTCTCTCCCCTCACCACAAATCAGATTCTTTTGAGGAGTTCCCAGTACATTATCCTTTCCCCTGTGTAATTACCTTAACAAGCTCCAGCTGTTTTTATTCTCAGAAGGTTTACTCCCTGATATACAGCTGCCTACCCCCTTCGTAAGTGCAGGTCCTAAATGAGCTTTTTTCTCTGTTCCCTCACCACAATCCGGATTCTTTTGGGGAGTTACCAGTACAGTAACCATACCAGGAACTACTTAATTTATTAAACTACTGCTTTTCTTAATCTCAGTGGAGATATTTACTGATAAACAGCTACGTATGCAGCATGTTCATGTCCTTCCTAAATGAGCTTTTTTATCTCTCCCCTCACCACAAATCAGATTCTTCTGAGGAGTTCCCAGTACATTATCCTTTCCCCTGTGTAATTACCTTAAAAAACTCCAGCTGTTTTTATTCTCAGAAGGTTTACTCCCTGATATACAGGTGCCTACCCCCTTCGTAAGTGCAGGTCCTAAATGAGGTTTTTTCTCTGTTCCCTCACAATAATCCAGATTCTTTTTAGAGTTACCAGTATAGTAACCATACCAGGAAGTACTTAATTTATTAAGCTACTGCTTTTCTTAATCACAGTGGAGATATGTACTGATAAACAGCTACGTATGCAGCATGTTCATGTCGTTCCTAAATGAGCTTTTATCTCTCTCCCCTCACCACAAATCAGATTCTTCTGAGGAGTTCCCAGTACATTATCCTTTCCCCTGTGTAATTACCTTAACAAGCTCCAGCTGTTTTTATTCTCAGAAGGTTTACACCCTGATATACAGCTGCCTACCACCTTCCTAAGTGCAGGTCCTAAATGAGCTTTCTTCTCTCTTCCCTCACCACAATCCAGATTCTTTTGGGGAGTTACCAGTACAGTAACCATACCAGGAAGTACTTAATTTATTAAGCTACTGCTTTTCTTAATCTCAGTGGAGATATTTACTGATAAACAGCTACCTACGCAGCATGTTCATGTCGTTCCTAAATGAGCTTTTATCTCTCTCCCCTCTCCACAAATCAGATTCTTCTGAGGAGTTCCCAGTACATTATCCTTTCCCCTGTGTAATTACCTTAACAAGCTCCAGCTGTTTTTATTCTCAGAAGGTTTACTCCCTGATATACAGCTGCCTACCCCCTTCGTAAGTGCAGGTCTTAATGAGATTTTTTCTCTGTTTCCTCACCACAATCCAGATTCTATTGGGGAGTTACCAGTACAGTAACCATACCAGGAAGTACTTAATTTATTAAGATACTGCTTTTCTTAATCTCAGTGGAGATATTTACTGATAAACAGCTACCTACGCAGCATGTTCATGTCGTTCCTAAATGAGCTTTTATCTCTCTCCCCTCACGACAAATCAGATTCTTCTGAGGTGTTCTCATTTCATTATCCTTTCTCCTGTGTAATTACCTTAACAAGCTCCAGCTGTTTTTATTCTCAGAAGGTTTACTCCCTGATATACAGCTGCCTACCCCCTTCCTAAGTGCAGGTCCTAAATGAGCTTTTTTCTCAGTTCCCTCACAAAAATCCAGATTCTTTTGGGGAGTTACCAGTACAGTAACCATACCAGGAAGTACTTAATTTATTAAGCTACTGCTTTTCTTAATCTCAGTGGAGATATTTACTGATAAACAGCTACCTACGCAGAATGTTCATGTCGTTCCTAAATGAGCTTTTTCTCTGTTCCCTCACCACAATCCAGATTCTTTTGGGGAGTTACCAGTACAGTATCCATACCAGGAAGTACTTAATTTATTAAGCTACTGCTTTTCTTAATCTCAGTGGTGATATTTACTGATAAACAGCTACGTATGCAGCATGTTCATGTCGTTCCTAAATGAGCTTTTATCACTCTCCCCTCACCACAAATCAGATTCTTCTGAGGAGTTCCCAGTACATTACCCTTTCCCCTGTGTAATTACCTTAACAAGCTCCAGCTGTTTTTATTCTAAGAAGCGATACTCCCTGATATCCAGCTGCCTACACCCTTCGTAAGTGCAGGTCCTAAATGAGCTTTGTTATCTGTTCCCGCACCACAATCCAGATTCTTTTGGGGAGTTACCAGTACAGTAACAATACCAGGAATTACTTAATTTATTAAGCTATTGCTTTTCTTAATCTCAGTGCAGATTTTTACTGATAAACAGCTACGTATGCAGCATGTTCATTTCGTTCCTAAATGAGCTTTTATCTCTCTCCCCTCAACACAAATCAGATTCTTCTGAGGAGTTCCCAGTACATTATCCTTTCCCCTGTGTAATTACCTTAACAAGCTCCAGCTGTTTTTATTCTCAGAAGCGATACTCCCTGATATACAGCTGCCTACCCCCTTCGTAAGTGCAGGTCCTAAATGAGCTTTTTTCTCTGTTCCCTCACCACAATCCAGATTCTTTTGGGGAGTTACCAGTACAGTAACCATACCAGGAAGTACTTAATTTATTAAGCTACTGCTTTTCTTAATCTCAGTGGAGATATTTACTGATAAACAGCTACCTACGCAGCATGTCCATGTCGTTCTTATATGAGCTTTTATCTCTCTCCCCTCACCACAAATCAGATTCTTCTGAGGAGTTCCCAGTACATTATCCTTTCCCCTGTGTAATTACCTTAACAAGCTCCAGCTGTTTTTATTCTCAGAAGGCTTACTCCCTGACATACAGCTGCCTACCCCCTTCGTAAGTGCAGGTCTTAATGAGCTTTTTTCTCTGTTCCCTCACCACAATCCAGATTCTTTTGGGGAGTTACCAGTACAGTAACCATACCAGGAAGTACTTAATTTATTAAGCTACTGCTTTTCTTAATCTCAGTGGAAATATTTACTGATAAACAGCTACCTACGCAGCATGTTCATGTCGTTCCTAAATGAGCTTTTATCTCTCTCCCCTCACCACAAATCAGATTCTTTTGAGGAGTTCCCAGTACATTATCCTTTCCCCTGTGTAATTACCTTAACAATCTCCAGCTGTTTTTATTCTCAGAAGGTTTACTCCCTGATATACAGCTGCCTACCCCCTTCGTAAGTGCAGGTCCTAAATGAGCTTTTTTCTCTGTTCCCTCACCACAATCCGGATTCTTTTGGGGAGTTACCAGTACAGTAACCATACCAGGAACTACTTAATTTATTAAACTACTGCTTTTCTTAATCTCAGTGGAGATATTTACTGATAAACAGCTACGTATGCAGCATGTTCATATCCTTCCTAAATGAGCTTTTTTATCTCTCCCCTCACCACAAATCAGATTCTTCTGAGGAGTTCCCAGTACATTATCCTTTCCCCTGTGTAATTACCTTAAAAAACTCCAGCTGTTTTTATTCTCAGAAGTTTTACTCCCTGATATACAGCTGCCTACCCCCTTCGTAAGTGCAGGTCCTAAATGAGCATTTTTCTCTGTTCCCTCACCACAATCCAGATTCTTTTGGGGAGTTACCAGTATAGTAACCACACCAGGAAATACTTAATTTATTAAGCTACTGCTTTTCTTAATCTCAGTGGAGATATTTACTGATAAACAGCTACCTACGCAGCATGTTCATGTCGTTCCTAAATGAGCTTTTTCTCTGTTCCCTCACCACAATCCAGATTCTTTTGGGGAGTTACCAGTACAGTATCCATACCAGGAAGTACATAATTTATTAAGCTACTGCTTTTCTTAATCTCAGTGGTGATATTTACTGATAAACAGCTACGTATGCAGCATGTTCATGTCGTTCCTAAATGAGCTTTTATCACTCTCCACTCACCACAAATCAGATTCTTCTGAGGAGTTCCCAGTACATTACCCTTTCCCCTGTGTAATTACCTTAACAAGCTCCAGCTGTTTGTATTCTAAGAAGAGATACTCCCTGATATCCAGCTGCCTACCCCCTTTGTAAGTGCAGGTCCTAAATGAGCTTTGTTATCTGTTCCCTCACCACAATCCAGATTCTTTTGGGGAGTTACCAGTACAGTAACAATACCAGGAATTACTTAATTTATTAAGCTATTGCTTTTCTTAATCTCAGTGCAGATTTTTACTGATAAACAGCTACGTATGCAGCATGTTCATTTCGTTCCTAAATGAGCTTTTATCTCTCTCCCCTCAACACAAATCAGATTCTTCTGAGGAGTTCCCAGTACATTATCCTTTCCCCTGTGTAATTACCTTAACAAGCTCCAGCTGTTTTTATTCTCAGAAGCGATACTCCCTGATATACAGCTGCCTACCCCCTTCGTAAGTGCAGGTCCTAAATGAGCTTTTTTCTCTGTTCCCTCACCACAATCCAGATTCTTTTGGGGAGTTACCAGTACAGTAACCATACGAGGAAGTACTTAATTTATTAAGCTACTGCTTTTCTTAATCTCAGTGGAGATATTTACTGATAAACAGCTACCTACGCAGCATGTCCATTTCGTTCTTATATGAGCTTTTATCTCTCTCCCCTCACCACAAATCAGATTCTTCTGAGGAGTTCCCAGTACATTATCCTTTCCCCTGTGTAATTACCTTAACAAGCTCCAGCTGTTTTTATTCTCAGAAGCGATACTCCCTGATATACAGCTGCCTACCCCCTTCGTAAGTGCAGGTCTTAATGAGCTTTTTTCTCTGTTCCCTCACCACAATCCAGATTCTTTTGGGGAGTTACCAGTACAGTAACCATACCAGGAAGTACTTAATTTATTAAGCTACTGCTTTTCTTAATCTCAGTGGAAATATTTACTGATAAACAGCTACCTACGCAGCATGTTCATGTCGTTCCTAAATGAGCTTTTATCTCTCTCCCCTCACCACAAATCAGATTCTTTTGAGGAGTTCCCAGTATATTATCCTTTCCCCTGTGTAATTACCTTAACAAGCTCCAGCTGTTTTTATTCTCAGAAGGTTTACTCCCTGATATACAGCTGCCTACCCCCTTCGTAAGTGCAGGTCCTAAATGAGCTTTTTTCTCTGTTCCCTCACCACAATCCGGATTCTTTTGGGGAATTACCAGTACAGTAACCATACCAGGAACTACTTAATTTATTAAACTACTGCTTTTCTTAATCTCAGTGGAGATATTTACTGATAAACAGCTACGTATGCAGCATGTTCATGTCCTTCCTAAATGAGCTTTTTTTATCTCTCCCCTCACCACAAATCAGATTCTTCTGAGGAGTTCCCAGTACATTATCCTTTCCCCTGTGTAATTACCTTAAAAAATTCCAGCTGTTTTTATTCTCAGAAGTTTTACTCCCTGATATACAGCTGCCTACCCCCTTCGTAAGTGCAGGTCCTAAATGAGCATTTTTCTCTGTTCCCTCACCACAATCCAGATTCTTTTGGGGAGTTACCAGTACAGTAACCACACCAGGAAATACTTAATTTATTAAGCTACTGCTTTTCTTAATCTCAGTGGAGATATTTACTGATAAACAGCTACCTACGCAGCATGTTCATGTCGTTCCTAAATGAGCTTTTTCTCTGTTCCCTCACCACAATCCAGATTCTTTTGGGGAGTTACCAGTACAGTATCCATACCAGGAAGTACATAATTTATTAAGCTACTGCTTTTCTTAATCTCAGTGGTGATATTTACTGATAAACAGCTACGTATGCAGCATGTTCATGTCGTTCCTAAATGAGCTTTTATCACTCTCCACTCACCACAAATCAGATTCTTCTGAGGAGTTCCCAGTACATTACCCTTTCCCCTGTGTAATTACCTTAACAAGCTCCAGCTGTTTGTATTCTAAGAAGAGATACTCCCTGATATCCAGCTGCCTACCCCCTTTGTAAGTGCAGGTCCTAAATGAGCTTTGTTATCTGTTCCCTCACCACAATCCAGATTCTTTTGGGGAGTTACCAGTACAGTAACAATACCAGGAATTACTTAATTTATTAAGCTATTGCTTTTCTTAATCTCAGTGCAGATTTTTACTGATAAACAGCTACGTATGCAGCATGTTCATTTCGTTCCTAAATGAGCTTTTATCTCTCTCCCCTCAACACAAATCAGATTCTTCTGAGGAGTTCCCAGTACATTATCCTTTCCCCTGTGTAATTACCTTAACAAGCTCCAGCTGTTTTTATTCTCAGAAGCGATACTCCCTGCTATACAGCTGCCTACCCCCTTCGTAAGTGCAGGTCCTAAATGAGCTTTTTTCTCTGTTCCCTCACCACAATCCAGATTCTTTTGGGGAGTTACCAGTACAGTAACCATACCAGGAAGTACTTAATTTATTAAGCTACTGCTTTTCTTAATCTCAGTGGAGATATTTACTGATAAACAGCTACCTACGCAGCATGTTCATGTCGTTCTTAAATGAGCTTTTATCTCTCTCCCCTCACCACAAATCAGATTCTTCTGAGGAGTTCCCAGTACATTATCCTTTCCCCTGTGTAATTACCTTAACAAGCTCCAGCTGTTTTTATTCTCAGAAGCGATACTCCCTGATATACAGCTGCCTACCCCCTTCGTAAGTGCAGGTCCTAAATGAGCTTTTTTCTCTGTTCCCTCACCACAATCCAGATGCTTTTGGGGAGTTACCAGTACAGTAAACATACCAGGAAGTACTTAATTTATTAAGCTACTGCTTTTCTTAATCTCAGTAGAGATATTTACTGATAAACAGCTACCTACACAGAATGTTCATGTCGTTCCTAAATGAGCTTTTATCTCTCTCCCATCACCACAAATCAGATTCTTCTTAGGAGTTCCCAGTACATTATCCTTTCCCCTGTGTAATTACCTTAACAAGCTCCAGCTGTTTTTATTCTCAGAAGGTTTACTCCCTGAAATACTGTTGCCTACCCCCTAGGTAAGTGTAGGTCCTAAATGAGCTTTTTTGTCTGTTCCCTCACCACAATCCAGATTCTTTTCGGGAGTTACCAGTACAGTAACCATACCAGGAAGTACTTAATTTATTAAGCTACTGCTTTTCTTAATCTCAGTGGAGATATTTACTGATAAACAGCTACCTACGCAGCATGTTCATGTCGTTCCTAAATGAGCTTTTATCTCTCTCCCCTCACCACAAATCAGATTCTTCTGAGGAGTTCCCAGTACATTATCCTTTCCCCTGTGTAATTACCTTAACAAGCTCCAGCTGTTTTTATTCTCAGAAGTTTTACTCCATGATATACAGCTGCCTAACCCTTCGTAAGTGCAGGTCTTAAATGAACGTTTTTCTCTGTTCCTTCACCACAATCCAGATTCTTTTGGGGAGTTACCAGTACAGTAACCATACCAGGAAGTACTTAATTTATTAAGCAACTGCTTTTCTTAATCTCAGTGGAGATATTTACTGATCAACATCTACCTACGCAGCATGTTCATGTCGTTCCTAAATGAGCTTTTATCTCTCTCCCCTCACCACAAATCAGATTCTTCTGAGGAGTTCCCAGTACATTATCCATTCCCCTGTGTAATTACCTTAACAAGCTCCAGCTGTTTTTATTCTCAGAAGGTTTAATCCCTGATATACAGCTGCCTACCCCCTTCATAAATGCAGGTCGTAAATGAGCTTTTTTATCTGTTCCCTCACCAAAATCCAGATTCTTTTTGGGACTTACCAGTACAGTAACCATACCAGGAAGTACTTAATTTATTAAGCTACTGCTTTTCTTAATCTCAGTGGAGGTATTTACTGATAAACAGCTACCTACGCAGAATGTTCATGTCGTTCCTAAATGAGCTTTTATCTCTCTCCCATCACCACAAATCAGATTCTTCTGAGGTGTTCCCAGTACATTATCCTTTCCCCTGTGTAATTACCTTAACAAGCTCCAGCTGTTTTTATTCTCAGAAGGTTTACTCTCTGATATACAGCTGCCTACCATCTTCGTAAGTGCAGGTCCTAAATGAGCTTTTTTCTCTGTTCCCTCAGCACAATCCAGATTATTTTGGGGAGTTACCAGGACAGTAACCATACCAGGAAGTACTTAATTTATTAAGCTACTGCTTTTCTTAATCTCAGTGGAGATATTTACTGATAAACAGCTACATACGCAGCATGTTCATGTCGTTCCTAAATGAGCTTTTATCTCTCTCCCCTCACCACAAATCAGATTCTTCTGAATTGTTCCCAGTACATTATCCTTTCCCCGTTGTAATTACCTTAACAAGCTCCAGCTGTTTTATTCTCAGAAGTTTTACTCCCTGATATACAGCTGCCTAACCCTTCGTAAGTGCAGGTCCTAAATGAACGTTTTTCTCTGTTCCTTCACCACAATCCAGATTCTTTTGGGGAGTTACCAGTACAGTAACCATACCAGGAAGTACTTAATTTATTAAGCTACTGCTTTTCTTAATCTCAGTGGAGATATTTACTGATAAACAGCTACCTATGCAGCATGTTCATGTCGTTCCTAAATGAGCTTTTATCTCTCTCCCCTCACCACAAATCAGATTCTTCTGAGGAGTTCCCAGTACATTATCCATTCCCCTGTGTAATTACCTTAACAAGCTCCAGCTGTTTTTATTCTCAGAAGGTTTAATCCCTGATATACAGCTGCCTACCCCCTTCGTAAGTGCAGGTCGTAAATGAGCTTTTTTATCTGTTCCCTCACCAAAATCCAGATTCTTTTTGGGACTTACCAGTACAGTAACCATACCAGGAAGTACTTAATTTATTAAGCTACTGCTTTTCTTAATCTCAGTGGAGGTATTTACTGATAAACAGCTACCTACGCAGCATGTTCATGTCGTTCCTAAATGAGCTTTTATCTCTCTCCCCTCACCACAAATCAGATTCTTCTGAGGAGTTCCCAGTACATTATCCTTTCCCCTGTGTAATTACCTTAACAAACTCCAGCTGTTTTTATTCTCAGAAGGTTTACTCCCTGATATACAGCTGCCTACCCCCTTCGTAAGTGCAGGTCCTAAATGAGCTTTTTTCTCTGTTCCCTCACCACAATCCAGATTCTTTTGGGGAGTTACCAGGACAGTAACCATACCAGGAAGTACTTAATTTATTAAGCTACTGCTTTTCTTAATCTCAGTGGAGATATTTACTGATAAACACCTACGTACGCAGCATGTTCATGTCGTTCCTAAATGAGCTTTTATCTCTCTCCCCTCACCACAAATCAGATTCTTCTGAGGAGTTCCCAGTACATTATCCTTTCCCCTGTGTAATTACCTTAACAAGCTCCAGCTGTTTTTTTCTCAGAAGGTTTACTCCCTGATATACAGCTGCCTACCCCCTTCGTAAGTGCTGGTCCTAAATGAGCTTTTTTCTCCGTTCCCTCACCACAATCCAGATTCTTTTGGGGAGTTACCAGTACAGTAACCATACCAGGAAGTACTTAATTTATTAAGCTACTGCTTTTCTTAATCTCAGTGGAGATATTTACTGATAAACACCTACGTACGCAGCATGTTCATGTCGTTCCTAAATGAGCTTTTATCTCTCTCCCCTCACCACAAATCAGATTCTTCTGAGGAGTTCCCAGTACATTATCCTTTCCCCTGTGTAATTACCTTAACAAGCTCCAGCTGTTTTATTCTCAGAAGGTTTACTCCCTGATATACAGCTGCCTACCCCCTTCGTAAGTGCAGGTCCGAAATGAGCTTTTTTCTCTGTTCCCTCACCACAATCCAGATTCTTTTGGGGAGTTACCAGTACAGTAACCATACCAGGAGGTGCTGAACTCATTAAGCTACTGCTTTTCTTAATCTCAGGGGAGATATTTACTGATAAACAGCTACCTACGCAGCATGTTCATGTCGTTCCTAAATGAGCTTTTTTCTTTCTCCCCTCACCACAAATCAGATTCTTCTGAGGAGTTCCCAGTACATTATCCTTTCCCCTGTGTAATTACCTTAACAAGCTCCAGCTGTTTTTATTCTCAGAAGGTTTACTCCCTGATATACAGCTGCCTACCCCCTTCGTAAGTGCAGGTCCTAAATGAGCTTTTTTCTCTGTTCCCTCACCACAATCCAGATTCTTTTTGGGAGTTACCAGTACAGTAACCATACCAGGAGGTGCTGAACTCATTAAGCTACTGCTTTTCTTAATCTCAGTGGAGATATTTAGTGATAAACAGCTACCTACGCAGCATGTTCATGACGTTCCTAAATGAGCTTTTATCTCTCTCCCCTCACCACTAATCAGATTCTTCTGAGGAGTTCCCAGTACATTATCCTTTCCCCTGTGTAATTACCTTAACAAGCTCCAGATGTTTTTATTCTCAGAAGCGATACTCCCAGATATACAGCTGGCTACCCCCTTCGTAAGTGCAGGTCCTAAATGAGCTTCTTTCTCTGTTCCGTCACCACAATCCAGATTATTTTGGTGAGTTACCAGTACAGTAACCATACCAGGAAGTACTTAATTTATTAAGCTACTGCTTTTCTTAATCTCAGTGGAGATATTTACTGATAAACAGCTACCTACGCAGCATATTCCTGTCGTTCCTAAATGAGATTTTATCTCTCTCCCCTAAACACAAATCAGATTTTTCTGCGGAGTTCCCGGTACATTACCCTTTCCCCTGTGTAATTACCTTAACAAGCTATAGCTGTTTTTATTCTCAGAAGGTTTACTCCCTAATATATAGCTGCCTACCCCCTTCGTAAGTGCAGGTCCTAAATGAGCTTTTTTCTCTGTTCCGTCACCACAATCCAGATTCTTTTGGGGAGTTACCAGTACAGTAACCATACCAGGAAGTACTTAAATTATTAACCTACTGCTTTTCTTAATCTCAGTGGAGATATTTACTGATAAACAGCTACCTAAGCTGCATGTTCATGTCGTTCCTAAATGAGCTTTTATCTCTCTCTCCTCACCACAAATCAGATTCTTCTGAGGAGTTCCCCGTACATTATCCTTTCCCCTGTGTAATTACCTTAACAAGCTCCAGCTGTTTTTATTCTCAGAAGGTTTACTCCCTGATATACAGCTGCCTACCCCCTTCGTAAGTGCAGGTCCTAAATGAGCTTTTTTCTCTGTTCCCTCACCACAATCCAGATTCTTTTGGGGAGTTACCAGTACAGTAACCATACCAGGAGGTGCTGAACTCATTAAGCTACTGCTTTTCTTAATCTCAGTGGAGATATTTACTGATAAACAGCTACCTACGCAGCATGTTCATGTCGTTCCTAAATGAGCTTTTTTCTCTCTCCCCTCACCACAAATCAGATTCTTCTGAGGAGTTCCCAGTACATTATCCTTTCCCCTGTGTAATTACCTTAACAAGCTCCAGCTGTTTTTATTCTCAGAAGGTTTACTCCCTGATATACAGCTGCCTACCCCCTTCGTAAGTGCAGGTCCTAAATGAGCTTTTTTCTCTGTTCCCTCACCACAATCCAGATTCTTTTTGGGAGTTACCAGTACAGTAACCATACCAGGAGGTGCTGAACTCATTAAGCTACTGCTTTTCTTAATCTCAGTGGAAATATTTAGTGATAAACAGCTACCTACGCAGCATGTTCATGTCGTTCCTAAATGAGCTTTTATCTCTCTCCCCTCACCACAAATCAGATTCTTCTGAGGAGTTCCCAGTACATTATCCTTTCCCCTGTGTAATTACCTTAACAAGCTCCAGCTGTTTTATTCTCAGAAGGTTTACTCCCTGATATACAGCTGCCTACCATCTTCGTAAGTGCAGGTCCTAAATGAGCTTTTTTCTCTGTTCCCTCACCACAATCCAGATTCTTTTGGGGAGTTACCAGTACAGGAACCATACCAGGAAGTACTTAATTTATTAATCTACTGCTTTTCTTAATCTCAGTGGGGATATTTACTGATAAACAGCTACCTACGCAGCATGTTCATGTCGTTCCTAAATGAGCTTTTATCTCTCTCCCCTCACCACAAATCAGATTTTTCTGAGGAGTTCCCGGTACATTACCCTTTCCCCTGTGTAATTACCTTAACAAGCTATAGCTGTTTTTATTCTCAGAAGGTTTACTCCCTAATATATAGCTGCCTACCCCCTTCGTAAGTGCAGGTCCTAAATGAGCTTTTTTCTCTGTTCCGTCACCACAATCCAGATTCTTTTGGGGAGTTACCAGTACAGGAACCATACCAGGAAGTACTTAATTTATTAATCTACTGCTTTTCTTAATCTCAGTGGAGATATTTACTGATAAACAGCTACCTACGCAGCATGTTCATGTCGTTCCTAAATGAGCTTTTATCTCTCTCCCCTCACCACAAATCAGATTCTTCTGAGGAGTTCCCAGTACATTATCCTTTCCCCTGTGTAATTACCTTAACAAGCTCCAGCTGTTTTTATTCTCAGAATGTTTACTCCCTGATATACAGCTGCCTGCCCCCTTCGAAAGTGCAGGTCCTAAATGAGCTTTTTTCTCTGTTCCCTCACCACAATCCAGATTCTTTTGGAGAGTTACCAGTACAGTAACCATACCAGGAAGTACTTAATTTATTAAGCTACTGCTTTTCTTAATCTCAGTGGAGATATTTACTGATAAACAGCTACCTACGCAGTATGTTCATATAGTTCTTAAATGAGCTTTTATCTCTCTCCCCTCACCACAAATCAGATTCTTCTGAATTGTTCCCAGTACATTATCCTTTCCCCTGTGTAATTACCTTAACAAGCTCCAGCTGTTTTTATTCTCAGAAGTTTTACTCCCTGATATACAGCTGCCTACCCCCTTCATAAGTGCAGGTCCTAAATGAGCTTTTTTCTCTGTTCCCTCACCACAATCCAGATTCTTTTGGGGAGTTACCAGTACAGTAACCATACCAGGAAGTACTTAATTTATTAAGCTACTGCTTTTCTTAATCTCAGTGGAGGTATTTACTGATAAACAGCTACCTACGCAGCATGTTCATGTCGTTCCTAAATGAGCTTTTATCTCTCTCCCCGCACCGCAAATCAGATTCTTCTGAGGAGTTCCCAGTGCATTATCCTTTCCCCTGTGTAATTACCTTAACAAGCTCCAGCTGTTTTTATTCTCAGAAGGTTTACTCCCTGATATACAGCTGCCTACCCCCTTCGTAAGTGCAGGTCTTAATGAGCTATTCTCTCTGTTCCCTCACCACAATCCAGATTCTTTTGTGGAGTTACCAGTACAGTATCCATAGCAGGAAGTATTTAATTTATTAAGCTACTGCTTTTCTTAATCTCAGTGGAGATATTTACTGATAAACAGCTACCTACGCTGCATGTTCATGTTGTTCCTAAATGAGTTTTTATCTCTCTCCCCTCACCACAAATCAGATTCTTCTGAGGAGTTCCCAGTACATTATGCTTTCCCCTGTGTAATTACCTTAACAAGCTCCCGCTGTTTTTATTCTCAGAAGGTTTACTCCCTGATATACAGCTGCCTACCCCCTTCGTAAGTGCAGGTCTTAATGAGCTATTCTCTCTGTTCCCTCACCACAATCCAGATTCTTTTGTAGAGTTACCAGTACAGTATCCATAGCAGGAAGTATTTAATTTATTAAGCTACTGCTTTTCTTAATCTCAGTGGAGATATTTACTGATAAACAGCTACCTACGCTGCATGTTCATGTTGTTCCTAAATGAGCTTTTATCTCTCTCCCCTCAGCAAAAATGAGATTCTTCTGAGGAGTTCCCAGTACATTATGCTTTCCCCTGTGTAATTACCTTAACAAGCTCCAGCTGTTTTTATTCTCAGAAGCGATACTCCCAGATATACAGCTGGCTAGCCCCTTCGTAAGTGCAGGTCCTAAATGAGCTTCTTTCTCTGTTCCGTCACCACAATCCAGATTCTGTTGGTGAGTTACCAGTACAGTAACCATACCAGGAAGTACTTAATTTATTAAGCTACTTCTTTTCTTAATCTCAGTGGAGATATTTACTGATAAACAGCTACCTACGCAGCATATTCCTGTCGTTCCTAAATGGATTTTATCTCTCTCCCCTCAACACAAATCAGATTTTTCTGAGGAGTTCCCGGTACATTACCCTTTCCCCTGTGTAATTACCTTAACAAGCTATAGCTGTTTTTATTCTCAGAAGGTTTACTCCCTAATATATAGCTGCCTACCCCTTCGTAAGTGCAGGTCCTAAATGAGCTTTTTTCTCTGTTCCGTCACCACAATCCAGATTCTTTTGGGGAGTTACCAGTACAGTAACCATACCAGGAAGTACTTAAATTATTAACCTACTGCTTTTCTTAATCTCAGTGGAGATATTTACTGATAAACAGCTACCTACGCTGCATGTTCATGTCGTTCCTAAATGAGCTTTTATCTCTCTCCCCTCACCACAAATCAGATTCTTCTGAGGAGTTCCCCGTACATTATCCTTTCCCCTGTGTAATTACCTTAACAAGCTGCAGCTGTTTTTATTCTCAGAAGGTTTACTCCCTGATATACAGCTGCCTACCCCCTTCGTAAGTGCAGGTCCTAAATGAGCTTTTTTCTCTGTTCCCTCACCACAATCCAGATTCTTTTGGGGAGTTACCAGTACAGTAACCATACCAGGAGGTGCTGAACTCATTAAGCTACTGCTTTTCTTAATCTCAGGGGAGATATTTACTGATAAACAGCTACCTACGCAGCATGTTCATGTCGTTCCTAAATGAGCTTTTTTCTCTCTCCCCTCACCACAAATCAGATTCTTCTGAGGAGTTCCCAGTACATTATCCTTTCCCCTGTGTAATTACCTTAACAAGCTCCAGCTGTTTTTATTCTCAGAAGGTTTACTCCCTGATATACAGCTGCCTACCCCCATCGTAAGTGCAGGTCTTAATGAGCTATTCTCTCTGTTCCCTCACCACAATCCAGTTTCTTTTGTGGAGTTACCAGTACAGTATCCATAGCAGGAAGTATTTAATTTATTAAGCTACTGCTTTTCTTAATCTCAGTGAAGATATTTACTGATAAACAGCTACCTACGCTGCATGTTCATGTTGTTCCTAAATGAGCTTTTATCTCTCTCCCCTCACCACAAATCAGATTCTTCTGAGGAGTTCCCGGTACATTATCCTTTCCCCTGTGTAATTACCTTAACAAGCTCCAGCTGTTTTTATTCTCAGAAGGTTTACTCCCTGATATACAGCTGCCTACCCCCTTCGTAAGTGCAGGTCCTAAATGAGCTTTTTCCTCTGTTCCCTCACCACAATCCAGATTCTTTTTGGGAGTTACCAGTACAGTAACCATACCAGGAGGTGCTGAACTCATTAAGCTACTGCTTTTCTTAATCTCAGTGGAGATATTTAGTGATAAACAGCTACCTACGCAGCATGTTCATGTCGTTCCTAAATGAGCTTTTATCTCTCTCCCCTCACCACAAATCAGATTCTTTTGAGGAGTTCCCAGTACATTATCCTTTCCCCTGTGTAATTACCTTAACAAGCTCCCGCTGTTTTTATTCTCAGAAGGTTTACTCCCTGATATACAGCTGCCTACCCCCTTCGTAAGTGCAGGTCCTAAATGAGCTTTTTTCTCGGTTCCCTCACCACAATCCAGATTCTTTTGGGGAGTAACCAGTACAGTAACCGTACCAGGAAGTACTTAATTTATTAAGCTACTGCTTTTCTTAATCTCAGTGGAGATATTTACTGATAAACAGCTACCTACGCAGCATGTTCATATCGTTCCTAAATGAGCTTTTATCTCTCTCCCCTCACCACAAATCAGATTCTTCTGAGGAGTTCCCAGTACATTATCCTTTCCCCTGTGTAATTACCTTAACAAGCTCCAGCTGTTTATATTCTCAGGTTTACTTCCTGATATAGAGCTGCCTACCCCCTTCGTAAGGGCAGGTCCTAAATGAGCTTTTTTCTCTGTTCCCTCACCACAATCAAGATTCTTATGTGGAGTTACCAGTACAGTAACCATACCAGAAAGTACATAATTTATTAAGCTACTCTTTTTCTTAATCTCAGTGGAGATATTTACTGATAAACAGCTACGTACGCAGCATGTTCATGTCGTTCCTAAATGAGCTTTTATCTCTCTCCCCTCACCACAAATCAGATTCTTCTGAGGAGTTCCCAGTACATTAATCTTTTCCCTGTGTAATTACCTTAACAAGCTCCAGCTGTTTTTATTCTCAGAAGGTTTACTCCCTGATATACAGCTGCCTACCCTCTTCGTAAGTGTAGGTCCTAAATGAGCTTTTTTCTCTGTTCCCTCACCACAATCCAGATTCTTTTGTGGAGTGACCAGTACAGTAACCATTCCAGGAAGTACTTAATTTATTAAGCTACTGCTTTTCTTAATCTCACTGTAGATATTTACTGATAAACAGCTACCTACGCAGCATGTTCATGTCGTTCCTAAATGAGCTTTTATCTCTCTCCGCTCACCACAAATCAGAGTCTTCTGAGGAGTTCCCAGTACATTATCCTTTCCCCTGTGTAATTACCTTAACAAGCTCCAGCTGTTTTAATTCTCAGAAGGTTTACTCCCCGGTATACAGTTGCCTACCCCCTTCGTAAGTGCAAATCCTAAATGAGCTTTTTTCTCTGTTCCCTCACCACAATCCAGATTCTTTTGGGGAGTTACCAGTACAGTAACCATACCACTAAGTACTTAATTTATTAAGCTACTGCTTTTCTTAATCTCAGTGGAGATATTTACTGATAAACAGCTACCTACACAGCATGGTCATGTCGTTCCTAAATGAGCTTTTTTCTCTCTCCCCTCACCACAAATCAGATTCTTCTGAGGAGTTCCCTGTACATTATCCTTTCCCCTGTGTAATTACCTTAACAAGCTCCAGCTGTTTTAATTCTCAGAAGGTTTACTCCCTGGTATACAGTTGCCTACCCCCTTCGTAAGTGCAAATCCTAAATGAGCTTTTTTCTCTGTTCCCTCACCACAATCCAGATTCTTTTGGGGAGTTACCAGTACAGTAACCATACCACTAGGTACTTAATTTATTAAGCTACTGCTTTTCTTAATCTCAGTGGAGATATTTACTGATAAACAGCTACCTACGCAGCAAGTTCATGTCGTTCCTAAATGAGCTTTTATCTCTCTCCCCTCACCACAAATCAGATTCTTCTGAGGAGTTCCCAGTACATTATCCTTTCCCCTGTGTAATTACCTTAACAAGCTCCAGTTGTTTTTATTCTCAGAAGGTTTACTCCCTGATATACAGCTGCCTACCCCCTTCGAAAGTGTAGGTCATAAATGAGCTTTTTTCTCTGTTCCCTCACCACAATCCAGATTCTTTTGGGGAGTTACCAGTACAGTAACCATACAAGGAAGTACTTAATTTATTAAGCTACTGCTTTTCTTAATCTCAGTGGAGATATTTACTGATAAACAGCTACCTACGTAGCATGTTCATGTCGTTCCTAAATGAGCTTTTATGTCTCTCCCCTCACAACAAATCAGATTCTTCTGAATTGTTACCAGTACATTATCCTTTCCCCTGTGTAATAACCTTAACAAGCTCCAGCTGTTTTTATTCTCAGAAGGTTTACTCCCTGATATACAGCTGCCTACCCCCTTCGTTAGTGCAGGTCCTAAATGAGCTTTTTTGTCTGTTCCCTCACCACAATCCAGATTCTTTTGGGGAGTTACCAGTACAGTAACCATACCAGGAAGTACTTAATTTATTAAGCTACTGCTTTTCTTAATCTCAGGGGAGATATTTACTGATAAACAGCTACCTACGCAGCATGTTCATGTCGTTCCTAAATGAGCTGTTATCTCTCTCCCCTCAAAACAAATCAGACTCTTCTGAGGACTTCCAAGTAAATTATCCTTTCCCCTGTGTAATTACCTTAACAAGCTAAAGCTGTTCTTATTATCAGAAGGTTTACTCCCTTATATACAGCTGCCTACCCCCTTCGTAAGTGCAGGTCCTAAATGAGCTTTTTTCTCTGTTCCCAAACCACAATCCAGATTCGTATGGGGAGTTACCAGTACAGTAACCATACCAGGAAGTACTTAATTTATTAAGCTACTGCTTTTCTTAATCTCAGTGGAGATATTTACTGATAAACAGCTACCTACGCAGCATGTTCATGTCGTTAATAAATGAGCTTTTATCTCTCTCCCCTCACCACAAATCAGATTCTTCTGAAGAGTTCCCAGTACTTTGTCCTTTCCCCTGTGTAATTACCTTAACAAGCTCCAGCTGTTTTTATTCTCAGAAGGTTTACTCCCTGATATACAGCTGCCTACCCCCTTCGTAAGTGCAGGTGATAAATGAGCTTTTTTCTCTGTTCCCAAACCACAATCCAGATTCGTATGGGGAGTTACCAGTACAGTAACCATACCAGGAAGTACTTAATTTATTAAGCTACTGCTTTTCTTAATCTCAGTGGAGATATTTACTGATAAACAGCTACCTACGCAGCATGTTCATGTCGTTCCTAAATGAGCTTTTATCTCTCTCACCTCACCACAAATCAGATTCTTCTGAGGAGTTCCCAGTACATTATCCTTTCCCCTGTGTAATTACCTTAACAAGCTCCAGCTGTTTTTATTCTCAGAAGGTTTACTCCCTGAAATACAGTTGCCTACCCCCTTCGTAAGTGTAGGTCCTAAATGAGCTTTTTTGTCTGTTCCCTCACCACAATCCAGATTCTTTTGGGGAGTTACCAGTACAGTATCCATACCAGGAAGTACTTAATTTATTAAGCTACTGATTTTCTTAATCTCAGTGGAGATATTTACTGATAAACAGCTACGTATGCAGCATGTTCATGTCGTTCCTAAATGAGCTTTTATCACGCTCCACTCACCACAAATCAGATTCTTCTGAGGAGTTCCCAGTACATTACCCTTTCCCCTGTGTAATTACCTTAACAAGCTCCAGCTGTTTTTATTCTCAGAAGCGATACTCCCTGATATCCAGCTGCCTACCCCCTTCATAAGTGCAGGTCCTGAATGAGCTTTTTTCTCTGTTCCCTCACCACAATCCAGATTCATTTGGTGAGTTAAGAGTACAGTAACCATACCAGGAAGTACTTAATTTATTAAGCTACTTCTTTTCTTAATCTCTGTGGAGATATTTACTGATAAACAGCTACCTACGCAGCATGTTCATGTCGTTCTTAAATGAGCTTTTATCTCTCTCCCGTCACCACAAATCAGATTCTTCTGAGGAGTTCCCAGTACATTATCCTTTCCCCTGTGTAATTAGCTTAACAAGCACCAGCTGTTTTTATTCTCAGAAGGTTTACTCCCTGATATACAGCTTCCTACCCCCTTCGTAAGTGCAGGTCCTAAATGAGCTTTGTTCTCTGTTCCCTCACCACAATCCAGATTCTTTTGGGGAGTTACCAGTACAGTAACAATACCAGGAAGTACTTAATTTATTAAGCTACTGCTTTTCTTAATCTCAGTGCAGATTTTTACTGATAAACAGCTACGTATGCAGCATGTTCATTTCGTTCCTAAATGAGCTTTTATCTCTCTCCCCTCAACACAAATCAGATTCTTCTGAGGAGTTCCCAGTACATTATCCTTTCCCCTGTGTAATTACCTTAACAAGCTCCAGCTGTTTTTATTCTCAGAAGCGATACTCCCTGATATACAGCTGCCTACCCCCTTCGTAAGTGCAGGTCCTAAATGAGCTTTTTTCTCTGTTCCCTCACCACAATCCAGATTCTTTTGGGGAGTTACCAGTACAGTAACCATACCAGGAAGTACTTAATTTATTAAGCTACTGCTTTTCTTAATCTCAGTGGAGATATTTACTGATAAACAGCTACCTATGCAGCATGTTCATGTCGTTCCTAAATGAGCTTTTTTTTTTTTTTTTGGCCAGTCCTGGGCCTTGGACTCAGGGCCTGAGCACTGTCCCTGCCTTCTTCCTGCTCAAGGGTAGCACTCTGCCACTTGAGCCACAGCGCCGCTTCTGGCTGTTTTCTGTATATGTGGTGCTGGGGAATCGAACCTAGGGCCTCGTGTATCCGAGGCAGGCACTCTTGCCACTCGGCTATATCCCCAGCCCAATGAGCTTTTATCTCAATCCCCTCACCACAAATCAGATTCTTCTGAGGAGTTCCCAGTACATTATCCTTTCCCCTGTGTAATTACCTTAACAAGCTCCAGCTGTTTTTATTCTCAGTAGGTTTACTCCCTGATATACAGCTGCCTACCCCCTTCGCCAGTGCAGGTCCTAAATGAGCTTTTTTCTCTGTTCCCTCAACACAATCCAGATGCTTTTGGGGAGTTACCAGTACAGTAACCATACCAAGAAGTTCTTAATTTATTAAGCTACTGCTTTTCTTAATCTCAGTGGAGATATTTACTGATAAACAGCTACCTACACAGCATGTTCATGTCGTTCCTAAATGAGCTTTTTTTTTTTTTTTTGGCCAGTCCTGGGACTTGGACTCAGGGCCTGAGCACTGTCCCTGCCTTCTTCCCGCTCAAGGCTAGCACTCTGCCACTTGAGCCACAGCGCCGCTTCTGGCCGTTTTCTGTATATGTGGTGCTGGGGAATCGAACCTAGGGCCTCGTGTATCCGAGGCAGGCACTCTTGCCACTAGGCTATATCCCCAGCCCAATGAGCTTTTATCTCTCTCCCCTCACCACAAATCAGATTCTTCTGAGGAGTTCCCAGTACATTATCCTTTCCCCTGTGTAATTACCTTAACAAGCTCCAGCTGTTTTTAATCTCAGGTTTACTCCCTGATATACAGCTGCCAACCCCCTTCGTAAGTGCAGGTCCTAAATGAGCTTTTTTCTCTGTTCCCTCACCACAATCCAGATTCTTTTGGGGAGTTACCAGTACAGTAACCATACCAGGAAGTACTTAATTTATTAAGCTACTGCTTTTCTTAATCTCAGTGGAGATATTTACTGATAAACAGCTACCTACGCTGAATGTTCATGTCGTTCTTAAATGAGCTTTTATCTCTCTCCCCTCACCACAAATCAGATTCTTCTGAGGAGTTCCCAGTACATTATCCTTTCCCCTGTGTAATTACCTTAACAAGCTCCAGCTGTTTTTATTCTCAGAAGGTTTATTCCCTGATATACAGCTGCCTACCCCCTTCGCAAGTGCAGGTCCTAAATGAGCTTTTTTCTCTGTTCCCTCACCACAATCCAGATTCTTTTGGGGAGTTACCAGTACAGTAACCATACCAGGAAGTACTTAATTTATTAAGCTACTGCTTTTCTTAATCTCAGTGGAGATATTTAGTCATAAACAGCTACCTACGCAGCATGTTCATGTCTTTCCTAAATGAGCTTTTATCTCTCTCCCCTCACCACAAATCAGATTCTTCTGAGGAGTTCCCAGTACATTATCCTTTCCCCTGTGTAATTACCTTAACAAGCTCCAGCTGTTTTTATTCTCAGAAGGTTTACTCCCTGATATATAGCTGCCTACCCCCTTCGTAAGTGCAGGTCCTAAATGAGCTTTTTTCTCTGTTCCCTCACCACAATCCAGATTCTTTTGGGGAGTTACCAGTACAGTAACCATACCATGATGTACTTAATTTATTAAACTACTGCTTTTCTTAATCTCAGTGGAGATATTTACTGATAAACAGCTACCTATGCAGCATGTTCATGTCGTTCCTAAATGAGCTTTTTTTTTTTTTTTTGGCCAGTCCTGGGCCTTGGACTCAGGGCCTGAGCACTGTCCCTGCCTTCTTCCCGCTCAAGGCTAGCACTCTGCCACTTGAGCCACAGCGCCGCTTCTGGCCGTTTTCTGTACATGTGGTGCTGGGGAATCGAACCTAGGGCCTCGTGTATCCGAGGCAGGCACTCTTGCCACTAGGCTATATCCCCAGCCCAATGAGCTTTTATCTCTCTCCCCTCACCACAAATCAGATTCTTCTGAGGAGTTCCCAGTACATTATCCTTTCCCCTGTGTAATTACCTTAACAAGCTCCAGCTGTTTTTATTCTCAGAAGGTTTATTCCCTGATATACAGCTGCCTACCCCCTTCGCAAGTGCAGGTCCTAAATGAGCTTTTTTCTCTGTTCCCTCACCAAAATCCAGATTCTTTTGGGGACTTACCAGTACAGTAACCATACCAGGAAGTACTTAATTTATTAAGCTACTGCTTTTCTTAATCTCAGTGGAGATATTTACTCATAAACAGCTACCTACGCAGCATGTTCATGTCGTTCCTAAATGAGCTTTTATCTCTCTCCCCTCACCACAAATCAGATTCTTCTGAGGAGTTCCCAGTACATTATCCTTTCCCCTGTGTAATTACCTTAACAAGCTCCAGCTGTTTTTATTCTCAGAAGGTTTACTCCCTGATATACAGCTGCCTACCCCCTTCGTAAGTGTAGGTCCTAAATGAGCTTTTTTCTGTATTCCCACACCAAAATCCAGATTCTTTTTGGGAGTTACCAGTACAGTAACCATACCAGGAAGTACTTAATTTATTAACCTACTGCTTTTCTTAATCTCAGTGGAGATATTTACTGATAAACAGCTACGTACGCAGCATATTCCTGTCGTTCTTAAATGAGCTTTTATCTCTCTCCCCTCACCACAAATCAGATTCTTCTGAGGAGTTCCCGGTACATTACCCTTTCCCCTGTGTAATTACCTTAACAATCTATAGCTGTTTTTATTCTCAGAAGTTTTACTCCCTCATATACAGCTGCCTACCCCCTTCGTAAGTGCAGGTCCTAAATGAGCTTTTTTCTCTGTTCCCTCACCACAATCCAGATTCTTTTGGGGAGTTACCAGTACAGTAAACATACCAGGAAGTACTTAATTTATTAAGCTACTGCTTTTCTTAATCTCAGTGGAGATATTTACTGATAAACAGCTACCTACGCTGCATGTTCATGTCGTTCCTAAATGAGCTTTTATCTCTCTCCCCTCACCAAAAATCAGATTCTTCTGAGGAGTTCCCGGTACATTATCCTTTCCCCTGTGTAATTACCTTAACAAGCTCCAGCTGTTTTTATTCTCAGAAGGTTTACTCCCTGATATACAGCTGCCTACCCCCTTGGTAAGTGCATGGCCTAAATGAGGTTTTTTCTCTGTTCCCTCACCACAATCCAGATTCTTTTGGGGAGTTACCAGTACAGTAACCATACCAGGAAGTACTTAATTTATTAAGCTACTGCTTTTCTTAATCTCAGTGGAGATATTTACTGATAAACAGCTACGTACGCAGCATGTTCATGTCGTTCCTTAATGAGCTTTTATCTCTCTCCCCTCACCACAAATCAGATTCTTCTGAGGAGTTCCCAGTACATTATCCTTTCCCCTGTGTAATTACCTTAACAAGCTCCAGCTGTTTTTATTCTCAGAAGGTTTACTCCCTGATATACAGCTGCCTACCTCCTTCGTCAGTGCAGGTCCTAAATGAGCTTTTTTCTCTGTTCCCTCACCACAATCCAGATTCTTTTGGGGAGTTACCAGTACAGTAACCATACCAGGAAATACTTAATTTATTAAGCTACTGCTTTTCTTAATCTCAGTGGAGATATTTACTGATAAACAGCTACCTAAGCAGCATGGTCATGTCGTTCCTAAATGACCTTTTATCTCTCTCCCCTCACCACAAATCAGATTCTTCTGACTAGTTCCCAGTACATTATCCTTTCCCCTGTGTAATTACCTTAACAGGATACAGCTGTTTTTATTCTCAGAAGGTTTACTCGCTGATATACAGCTGCCTACCCCCTTCATAGGTGCAGGTCCTAAATGAGCTTTTTTCTCTGTTCCCTCACCACAATCCAGATTCTTTTGGGGAGTAAACAGTACAGTAACCATACCAGGAAGTACTTAATTTATTAAGCTACTGCTTTTCTTAATCTCAGTGGAGATATTTACTGATAAACAGCTACCTACGCAGCATGTTCATGTCGTTCCTGAATGAGCTTTTATCTCTCTCCCCTCACCACAAATCAGATTCTTCTGAATTGTTCCCAGTACATTATCCTTTCCCCTGTGTAACTACCTTAACAAGCTCCAGCTGTTTTTATTCTCAGAAGGTTTGCTCCCTGATATACAGTTGCCTACCCACTTCGTAAGTGCATGTCATAAATGAGCTTTTTTCTCTGTTCCCTCACCACAATCCAGATTCTTTTGGGGAGTTACCAGTACAGTAACCATACCAGGAAGTACTTAATTTATTAAGCTACTGCTTTTCTTAATCTCAGTGGAGATATTTACTGATAAACAGCTACCTACGCAGCATGTTCATGTCGTTCCTAAATGAGCTTTTATCTCTCTCCCCTCACCACAAATCAGATTCTTCTGAGGGTTCCCAGTACATTATCCTTTCCCCTGTGTAATTACCTTAACAAGCTCCAGCTGTTTTTATTCTCAGATGGTTTACTCCCTGATATAGAGCTGCCTACCCCCTTCGTAAGTGCAAGTCCTTAATGAGCTTTTTTCTCTGTTCCCTCACCACAATCCAGATTCTTTTGGGGAGTTACCAGTACTGTAACCATACCATGAAGTACTTAATTTATTAAGCTACTGCTTTTCTTAATCTCAGTGGAGATATTTACTGATAAACAGCTACCTATGCAGCATGTTCATGTCGTTCCTAAATGAGCTTTTTTTTTTTTTTTGGCCAGTCCTGGGCCTTGGACTCAGGGCCTGAGCACTGTCCCTGCCTTCTTCCCGCTCAAGGCTAGCACTCTGCCACTTGAGCCACAGCGCCGCTTCTGGCCGTTTTCTGTACATGTGGTGCTGGGGAATCGAATCTAGGGACTCGTGTATCCGAGGCAGGCACTCTTGCCACTAGGCTATATCCCCAGCCCAATGAGCTTTTATCTCTCTCCTCTCACCACAAATCAGATTCTTCTGAGGAGTTCCCAGTACACTATCCTTTCCTCCGTGTAATTCCCTTAAGAATCTCCAGCTGTTTTTATTCTCAGATGGATTACTCCCTGATATACAGCTGCCTACCCCCTTCGTCAGTGCAGGTCCTAAATGAGCTTTTTTCTCTGTTCCCTCACCACAATCCAGATTCTTTTGGGGAGTTACCAGTACAGTAACCATACCAGGAAGTACTTAATTTATTAAGCTACTGCTTTTCTTAATCTCAGTGGAGATATTTACTGATAAACAGCTACCTACGCAGCATGTTCATGTCGTTCCTAAATGAGCTTATATCTCTCTCCCCTCACCACAAATCAGATTCTTCTGAGGAGTTCCCAGTACATTATCCTTTCCCCTGTGTAATTACCTTAACAAGCTTCAGCTGATTTTATTCTCAGAAGGTTTACTCCCTGATATACAAATGCCTACCCCCTTCGTAAGGGCAGGTCCTAAATGAGCTTTTTTCTCTGTTCCCTCACCACAATCCAGATTCTTTTGGGGAGTTACCAGTACAGTAACCATACCAGGAAGTACTTAATTTATTAAGCTACTGCTTTTTTAAATCTCAGTGGAGATATTTACTGATAAACAGCTCCGTACGCAGCATGTTCATGTCGTTCCTAAATGAGCTTTTATCTCTCTCCCCTCACCACAAATCAGATTCTTCTGAGGAGTTCCCAGTACATTATCCTTTCCCCTGTGTAATTACCTTAACAAGCTCCAGCTGTTTTTATTCTCAGAAGTTTTACTCCCTGATATACAGCTGCCTACCCCCTTCGTAAGTGCAGGTCCTAAATGAGCTTTTTTCTCTGTTCCCTCACCACAATCCAGATTCTTTTGGGGAGTTGCCAGTACAGTAACCATACCAGGAAGTACTTAATTTATTAAGCTACTGCTTTTCTTAATCTCAGTGGAGATATTTACTGATAAACAGCTACCTACGCAGCATGTTCATGTCGTTCCTAAATGAGCTTTTATCTCTCTCCCCTCCCCACAAAGCAGATTCTTCTGAGGGGTTCCCAGTACATTATCCTTTCCCCCGTGTAATTCCCTTAACAAGCTCCAGCTGTTTTTATTCTCACATGGTTTACTCCCTGATATACAGCTGCGTACCACCTTCGAAAGTGCAGGTCCTAAATGAGCTTTTTTCTCTGTTCCCTCACCACAATCCAGATTCTTTTGGGGAGTTACCAGTACAGTAACCATACCAGGAAGTACTTAATTTATTAAGCTACTGCTTTTCTTAATCTCAGTGGAGATATTTACTGATAAACAGCTACCTACGCAGCATGTTCATGTCTTTCCTAAATGAGCTTTTATCTCTCTCCCCTCACCACAAATCAGATTCTTCTGAGGAATTCCCAGTACATTATCCTTTCCCCTGTGTAATTACCTTAACAAGGTCCAGCTTTTTTTATTCTCAGAAGGTTTACTCCCTGATATACAGCTGCCTACCCCCTTCTTAAGTGCAGGTCCTAAATGACCTTTTTTCTCTGTTCCCTCACCACAATCCAGATTCTTTTGGGGAGTTACCAGTACAGTAACCGTACCAGGAAGTACTTAATTTATTAAGCTACTGCTTTTCTTAATCTCAGTGGAGATATTTACTGATAAACAGATACCTACGCAGCATGTTCATGTCGTTCCTAAATGAGCTTTTATCTCTCTCCCCTCACCACAAATCAGATTCTTCTGAGATGTTCCCAGTACATTATCCTTTCCCCTGTGTAATTACCTTAAAAAGCTCCAGCTGTTTTTATTCTCAGAAGGTTTACTCCCTGATATACAGCTGCCTACCCCCTTCGTAAGTGCAGGTCCTAAATGAGCTTCTTTCTCTGTTCCCTCACCACAATCCAGATTCTTTTGGGGAGTTACCAGTACAGTAACCATACCAGGAAATACTTAATTTATTAAGCTACTGCTTTTCTTAATCTCAGTGGAGATATTTACTGATAAACAGCTACCTACGCAGCATGTTCATGTCGTTCCTAAATGAGCTTTTATCTCTCTCCCCTCACCACAAATCAGATTCTTCTGAGGAGTTCCCAGTACATTATAATTTCCCCTGTATATTTACCTTAACAAGCTCCAGCTGTTTTTATTCTCAGAAGGTTTACTCCCTGATATACAGCTGCCTACCCCCTTCGTAAGTGCAGGTCCTAAATGAGATTTTTTCTGCATTCCCTCACCACAATCCAGATTCTTTTGGGGAGTTACCAGTACAGTTCCCATACCAGGAAGTACTTAATTTATTAAGCTACTGCTTTTCTTAATCTCAGTGGAGATATTTACTGATAAACAGCTACCTACGCAGCATGTTCATGTCGTTCCTAAATGAGCTTTTATCTCTCTCCCCTCACCACAAATCAGATTCTTCTGAGGTGTTCCCAGTACATTATCATTTACCCTGTGTAATTACCTTAACAAGCTCCAGCTGTTTTTATTCTCAGAAGGTTTACTCCCTGATATACAGCTGCCTACCCCCTTCGTAAGTGCAGGTCCTAAATAAGCTTTTTAATCTGTTCCCTCACCACAATCCAGATTCTTTTGGGGAGTTGCCAGTACAGTAACCATACCAGGAAGTACATAATTTATTAAGCTACTGCTTTTCTTAATCTCAGTGGAGATATTTACTGATAAACAGCTACCTACGCAGCATGTTCATGTCGTTCAGAAATGAGATTTTATCTCTCTCCCCTCAACACAAATCAGATTCTTCTGAGGAGTTCCCAGTACAATATCCTTTCCCCTGTGTAATTACCTTAACAAGCTCCAGCTGTTTTTATTCTCAGAAGGTTTACTCCCTGATATACAGCTGCCTACCCCCTTCGTAAGTGCAGGTCCTAAATGAGCTTTTTTCTCTTCCATCACCACAATCCAGATTCTTTTGGGGAGTTACTAGTACAGTAACCATACCAGGAAGTACTTAATTTATTAAGCTACTCTTTTTCTTAATCTCAGTGGAGATATTTACTGATAAACAGCTACCTACGCAGCATGTTCATGTCGTTGCTAAATGAGCTTTTATCTCTGTCCCCTCACCACAAATCAGATTCTTCTGAGGAGTTCCCAGTACATTATCCTTTAAAATTTGTAATTACCTTAACAATCTCCAGCTGTTTTTATTCTCAGAAGGTTTACTCCCTGATATACAGCTGCCTACCCCCTTCGTAAGTGCAGGTCCTAAATGAGCTTTTTTCTCTGTTCCTTGACCACAATCCAGATTCTTTTGGGGAGCTATCAGTACAGTAACCATACCAGGAAGTACTTAATTTATTAAGCTACTGCTTTTCTTAATCTCAGTGGAGATATTTACTGATAAACAACTACGTACGCAGAATGTTCATGTCGTTCCTAAATGAGCTTTTATCTCTCTCCGCTCACCACAAATCAGATTCTTCTGAGGAGTTCCCAGTACATTATCCTTTCCCCGGTGTAATTACCTTAACAAGCTCCAGCTGTTTTTATTCTCAGAAGGTTTACTCCCTGATATACAGCTGCCTACCCCCTTCGTAAGTGCAGGTCCTAAATGAGCTTTTTTCTCTGTTCCCTCACCACAATCCAGATTCTTTTGGGGAGTTACCAGTACAGTAACCATACCAGGAAGTACTTAATTTATTAAGCTACTGCTTTTCTTAATCTCACTGGAGATATTTTCTGATAAACAGCTACGTACGCAGCATGTTCATGTCGTTCCTAAATGAGCATTTACCTCTCTCCCCTCACCACAAATCAGATTCTTCTGAGGTGTTCCCAGTACATTATGCTTTCCCCTGTGTAATTACCTTAACCAGCTCCAGTTGTTTTTATTCTCAGAAGGTTTCCTCCCTGATATACAGCTGCCTACCCCCTTCGTAAGTGCAGGTCCTAAATGAGCTTTTTTCTCTGTTCCCTCACCACAATCCAGATTCTTTTGGGGAGTTACCAGTACAGGAACCATACCAGGAAGTACTTAATTTATTAAGTTACTGCTTTTCTTAATCTCAGTGGAGATATTTACTGATAAACACCTACCTACGCAGCATGTTCATGTCGTTCCTAAATGAGCTTTTATCTCTCTCCCCTCACCACAAATCAGATTCTTCTGAGGTGTTCCCAGTACATTACCATTTACCCTGTGTAATTACCTTAACAAGCTCCAGCCGTTTTTATTCTCAGAAAGTTTACTCCCTGATATACAGCTGCCTAACCCCTTCGTAAGTGCAGGTCCTAAATGAGCTTTTTAATCTGTTCCCTCACCACAATCCAGATTCTTTTGGGGAGTTACCAGTACAGTAACCATACCCGGAAGTACTTAATTTATTAAGCTACTGCTTTTCTTAATCTCAGTGGAGATATTTACTGATAAACAGCTACCTACGCAGCATGTTCATGTCGTTCCTAAATGAGCTTATATCTCTCTCCCCTCACCACAAATCAGATTCTTCTGAGGTGTTCCCAGTACATTATCATTTACCCTGTGTAATTACCTTAACAAGCTCCAGCTGTTTTTATTCTCAGAAGGTTTACTCCCTGATATACAGCTGCCTACCCCCTTCGTAAGTGCAGGTCCTAAATGAGCTTTTTAATCTGTTCCCTCACCACAATCCAGATTCTTTTGGGGAGTTGCCAGTACAGTAACCATACCAGGAAGTACATAATTTATTAAGCTACTGCTTTTCTTAATCTCAGTGGAGATATTTACTGATAAACAGCTACCTACGCAGCATGTTCATGTCGTGCAGAAATGAGATTTTATCTCTCTCCCCTCAACACAAATCAGATTCTTCTGAGGAGTTCCCAGTACAATATCCTTTCCCCTGTGTAATTACCTTAACAAGCTCCAGCTGTTTTTATTCTCAGAAGGTTTACTCCCTGATATACAGCTGCCTACCCCCTTCGTAAGTGCAGGTCCTAAATGAGCTTTTTTCTCTTCCATCACCACAATCCAGATTCTTTTGGGGAGTTACTAGTACAGTAACCATACCAGGAAGTACTTAATTTATTAAGCTACTCTTTTTCTTAATCTCAGTGGAGATATTTACTGATAAACAGCTACCTACGCAGCATGTTCATGTCGTTGCTAAATGAGCTTTTATCTCTGTCCCCTCACCACAAATCAGATTCTTCTGAGAGTTCCCAGTACATTATCCTTTAAAATTTGTAATTACCTTAACAATCTCCAGCTGTTTTTATTCTCAGAAGGTTTACTCCCTGATATACAGCTGCCTACCCCCTTCGTAAGTGCAGGTCCTAAATGAGCTTTTTTCTCTGTTCCATGACCACAATCCAGATTCTTTTGGGGAGTTACCAGTACAGTAACCATACCAGGAAGTACTTAATTTATTAAGCTACTGCTTTTCTTAATCTCAGTGGAGATATTTACTGATAAACAACTACGTACGCAGATGTTCATGTCGTTCCTAAATGAGCTTTTATCTCTCTCCGCTCACCACAAATCAGATTCTTCTGAGGAGTTCCCAGTACATTATCCTTTCCCCGGTGTAATTACCTTAACAAGCTCCAGCTGTTTTTATTCTCAGAAGGTTTACTCCCTGATATACAGCTGCCTACCCCCTTCGTAAGTGCAGGTCCTAAATGAGCTTTTTTCTCTGTTCCCTCACCACAATCCAGATTCTTTTGGGGAGTTACCAGTACAGTAACCATACCAGGAAGTACTTAATTTATTAAGCTACTGCTTTTCTTAATCTCACTGGAGATATTTTCTGATAAACAGCTACGTACGCAGCATGTTCATGTCGTTCCTAAATGAGCATTTACCTCTCTCCCCTCACCACAAATCAGATTCTTCTGAGGAGTTCCCAGTACATTATGCTTTCCCCTGTGTAATTACCTTAAACAGCTCCAGTTGTTTTTATTCTCAGAAGGTTTCCTCCCTGATATACAGCTGCCTACCCCCTTCGTAAGTGCAGGTCCTAAATGAGCTGTTTTCTCTGTTCCCTCACCACAATCCAGATTCTTTTGGGGAGTTACCAGTACAGAAACCATACCAGGAAGTACTTAATTTATTAAGTTACTGCTTTTCTTAATCTCAGTGGAGATATTTACTGATAAACACCTACCTACGCAGCATGTTCATGTCGTTCCTAAATGAGCTTTTATCTCTCTCCCCTCACCACAAATCAGATTCTTCTGAGGTGTTCCCAGTACATTACCATTTACCCTGTGTAATTACCTAAACAAGCTCCAGCCGTTTTTATTCTCAGAAGGTTTACTCCCTGATATACAGCTGGCTAACCCCTTCGTAAGTGCAGGTCCTAAATGAGCTTTTTAATCTGTTCCCTCACCACAATCCAGATTCTTTTGGGGAGTTACCAGTACAGTAACCATACCCGGAAGTACTTAATTTATTAAGCTACTGCTTTTCTTAATCTCAGTGGAGATATTTACTGATAAACAGCTACCTACGCAGCATGTTCATGTCGTTCCTAAATGAGCTTTTATCTCTCTCCCCTCACCACAAATCAGATTCTTCTGAGGAGTTCCCAGTACATTATCCTTTCCCCTGTGTAATTACCTTAACAAGCTCCAGCTGTTTTTATTCTCAGAAGGTTTACTCCCTGATATACAGCTGCCTACCCCCTTCGAAAGTGCAGGTCCTAAATGAGATTTTTTCTCTGTTCCCTCACCACAATCCAGATTCTTTTGGGGAGTTACCATACAGTAACCTACCTGGAATTACTTAATTTATTAAGCTACTGCTTTTCTTAATCTCAGTGGAGATAATTACTGATAAACAGCTACCTACGCAGCATGTTCACGTCGTTCCTAAATGAGCTTTTATCTCTCTCCCCTCACCACAAATCAGATTCTTCTGAGGAGTTCCCAGTACATTATCCGTTCCCCTGTGTAATTACCTTAACAAGCTCCAGCTGTTTTTATTCTCAGAAGGTTTAATCCCTGATATACAGCTGCCTACCTCCTTCGTAAGTGCAGGTCCTAATTGAGCTTTTTTCTCTGTTCCCTCACCACAATCCAGATTCTTTTGGGGAGTTACCAGTACAGTAACCATACCAGGAAGTACTTAATTTATTAAGCTACTGCTTTTCTTAATCTCAGTGGAGATATTTACTGATAAACAGCTACCTACGCAGCATGTTCATGTCGTTCCTAAATGAGCTTTTATCTCTCTCCCCTCACCACAAATCAGATTCTTCTGAGGAGTTCCCAGTACTTCATCTTTTCCCCTGTGTAATTACCTTAACAAGCTCCAGCTGTTTTTATTCTCAGAAGTTTACTCCCTGATATACAGCTGCCTACCCCCTTTGTAAGTGCAGGTCCTAAATGAGCTTTTTTCTCTGTTCCCTCACCAAATTCCAGATTCTTTTGGGGAGTTACCAGTACAGTAACCATACCAGGAAGTACTTAATTTATTAAGCTACTGCTTTTCTTAATCTCAGTGGAGATATTTACTGATGAACAGCTACCTACGCAGAATGTTCATGTCGTTCCTAAATGAGCTTTTATCTCTCTCCCCTCACCACAAATCAGATTCTTCTGAGGAGTTCCCAGTACATTATCCTTTCCCCTGTGTAATTACCTTAACAAGCTCCAGCTGTTTTTATTCTCAGAAGGTTTACTCCCTGATATACAGCTGCCTACCCCCTTCGTAAGTGCAGGTCCTAAATGAGCTTTTTTCTCTGTTCCCTCACCACAATCCAGATTCTTTTGGGGAGTTACCAGTACAGTAACCATACCAGGAAGTACTTAATTTATTAAGCTACTGCTTTTCTTAATCTCACTGGAGATATTTTCTGATAAACAGCTACGTACGCAGCATGTTCATGTCGTTCCTAAATGAGCATTTACCTCTCTCCCCTCACCACAAATCAGATTCTTCTGAGCAGTTCCCAGTACATTATGCTTTCCCCTGTGTAATTACCTTAACCAGCTCCAGTTGTTTTTATTCTCAGAAGGTTTCCTCCCTGATATACAGCTGCCTACCCCCTTCGTAAGTGCAGGTCCTAAATGAGCTTTTTTCTCTGTTCCCTCACCACAATCCAGATTCTTTTGGGGAGTTACCAGTACAGTAACCATACCCGGAAGTACTTAATTTATTAAGCTACTGCTTTTCTTAATCTCAGTGGAGATATTTACTGATAAACAGCTACCTACGCAGCATGTTCATGTCGTTCCTAAATGAGCTTTTATCTCTCTCCCCTCACCACAAATCAGATTCTTCTGAGGAGTTCCCAGTACATTATCCTTTCCCCTGTGTAATTACCTTAACAAGCTCCGGCTGTTTTTATTCTCAGAAGGTTTACTCCCTGATATACAGCTGCCTACCCCCTTCGAAAGTGCAGGTTCTAAATGAGGTTTTTTCTCTGTTCCCTCACCACAATCCAGATTCTTTTGGGGAGTTACCAGTACAGTAACCATACCAGGAAGTACTTAATTTATTAAGCTACTGCTTTTCTTAATCTCAGTGGAGATATTTACTGATAAACAGCTACCTACGCTGCATGTTCATGTCTTTCCTAAATGAGCTTTTATCTCTCTCCCCTCACCACAAATCAGATTCTTCTGAGGAGTTCCCAGTACATTATCCTTTCCCCTGTGTAATTACCTTAACAAGCTCCAGCTGTTTTTATTCTCAGAAGTTTTACTCCCTGATATACTGCTGCCTACTCCCTTCTTAAGTGCAGGTGCTAAATGAGCTTTTTTCTCTGTTCCCTCACCACAATCCAGATACCTTTTTGGAGTTTCCAGTACAGTAACAATACCAGGAAGTACTTAATTTATTAAGCTACTGCTTTTCTTAATCTCAGTGGAGATATTTACTGATAAACAGCTACCTACGCAGCATGTTCATGTCGTTCCTAAATGAGCTTTTATCTCTCTCCCCTCACCACAAATCAGATTCTTCTGAGGAGTTCCCAGTACTTTATCCTTTCCCCTGTGTAATTACCTTAACAAGCTCCAGCTGTTTTTATTCTCAGAAAGTTTACTCATTGATATACAGCTGCCTACCCCTTTCGTAAGTGCAGGTCCTAAATGAGCTTTTTTCTCTGTTCCCTCACCACAATCCAGATTCTTTTGGGGAGTTACCAGTACAGTAACCATACCAGGAAGTACATAATTTATTAAGCTACTGCTTTTCTTAATCTCAGTGGAGATATTTACTGATAAACAGCTACCTACGCAGCATGTTCATGTCGTTCCTAAATGAGCTTT
Source organism: Perognathus longimembris pacificus (assembly GCF_023159225.1). Lineage (NCBI taxonomy): Eukaryota > Metazoa > Chordata > Mammalia > Rodentia > Heteromyidae > Perognathus > Perognathus longimembris. The sequence continues at coordinate 14,598 of NW_025962036.1, read as the reverse complement.
TATCTCTCTCCCCTCACCAAAAATCAGATTCTTCTGAGGAGTTCCCAGTTTATTATCCTTTCCCCTGTGTAATTACCTTAACAAGCTCCAGCTGTTTTTATTCTCAGAAGGTTTACTCCCTGATATACAGCTGCCTACCCCCTTCGTAAGTGCAGGTCCTAAATGAGCTTTTTTCTCAGTTCCCTCACCACAATCCAGATTCTTTTGGGGAGTTACCAGTACAGTAACCGTACCAGGAAGTACTTAATTTATTAAGCTACTGCTTTTCTTAATCTCAGTGGAGATATTTACTGATAAACAGATACCTACGCAGCATGTTCATGTCGTTCCTAAATGAGCTTTTATCTCTCTCCCCTCACCACAAATCAGATTCTTCTGAGGAGTTCCCAGTTTATTATCCTTTCCCCTGTGCAATTACCTTATCAAGCTCCAGCTGTTTTTCTTCTCAGAAAGTTTACTCACTAATATAGAGCTGCCTACCGCCTTCGTAAGTGCAGGTCCTAAATGAGCTTTTTCTCTGTTCCCTTACCACAATCCAGATTTTTTTGGGGAGTTACCAGTACAGTAACCATACCAGGAAGTACTTAATTTATTAAGCTACTGCTTTTCTTAATCTCAGTGGTGATATTCACTGATAAACAGCTACGTACGCAGCATGTTCATGTCGTTCATAAATGAGCTTTTATCTCTCTCCCCTCACCACAAATCAGATTCTTCTGAGTAGTTCCCAGTACATTATCCTTTCCCCTGTGTAATTACCTTAAAAAGCTCCAGCTGTTTTTATTCTCAGAAGGTTTACTCCCTGATATACAGCTGCCTACCCCCTTCGTAAGTGCAGGTCCTAAATGAGCTTCTTTCTCTGTTCCCTCACCACAATCCAGATTCTTTTGGGGAGTTACCAGTACAGTAACCATACCAGGAAATACTTAATTTATTAAGCTACTGCTTTTCTTAATCTCAGTGGAGATATTTACTGATAAACAGCTACCTACGCAGCATGTTCATGTCGTTCCTAAATGAGCTTTTATCTCTCTCCCCTCACCACAAATCAGATTCTTCTGAGGAGTTCCCAGTACATTATCCTTTCCCCTGTGTATTTACCTTAACAAGCTCCAGCTGTTTTTATTCTCAGAAGGTTTATTCCCTGATATACAGCTGCCTACCCCCTTCGTAAGTGCAGGTCCTAAATGAGCTTTTTTTTGCATTCCCTCACCAAAATAAAGATTCTTTTTGGGAGTTAGCAGTACAGTAACCATACCAGGAAGTACTTAATTTATTAAGCTACTGCTTTTCTTAATCTCAGTGGAGATATTTACTGATAAACAGCTACCTACGCTGCATGTTCATGTCGTTCCTAAATGAGCTTTTATCTCTCTTCCCTCACCACAAATCAGATTCTTCTGAGGAGTTCCCGGTACATTATAATTTCCCCTGAGTAATTACCTTAACAAGCTCCAGCTGTTTTTATTCTCAGAAGGTTTACTCGCTGATATACAGCTGCCTACCCGCTTCTTAAGTGCAGGTCCAAATGAGCTTTCTCTCTGTTCCCTCACCACAATCCAGATTCTTTTGGGGAGTTACCAGTACAGTATCCATAGCAGGAAGTATTTAATTTATTAAGCTACTGCTTTTCTTAATCTCAGTGGAGATATTTACTGATAAGCAGCTACGTACGCAGAATGTTCATGTCGTTCCTAAATGAGCTTTTATCTCTCTCCGCTCACCACAAATCAGATTCTTCTGAGGAGTTCCCAGTACATTATCCTTTCTCCGTGTAATTACCTTAACAAGCTCCAGCTGTTTTTATTCTCAGAAGGTTTACTCCCTGATATACAGCTGCCTACCCCTTCGTAAGTGCAGGTCCTAAATGAGCTTTTTTCTCAGTTCCCTCACCACAATCCAGATTCTTTTGGGGAGTTACCAGTACAGTAACCATACCAGGAAGTACTTAATTTATTAAGCTACTGCTTTTCTTAATCTCAGTGGAGATATTTACTGATAAACAGATACCTACGCAGCATGTTCATGTCGTTCCTAAATGAGCTTTTATCTCTCTCCCCTCACCACAAATCAGATTCTTCTGAGGAGTTCCCAGTTTATTATCCTTTCCCCTGTGCAATTACCTTATCAAGCTCCAGCTGTTTTTCTTCTCAGAAAGTTTACTCACTAATATAGAGCTGCCTACCGCCTTCGTAAGTGCAGGTCCTAAATGAGCTTTTTCCTCTGTTCCCTTACCACAATCCAGATTTTTTGGGGAGTTACCAGTACAGTAACCATACCAGGAAGTACTTAATTTATTAAGCTACTGCTTTTCTTAATCTCAGTGGTGATATTCACTGATAAACAGCTACGTACGCAGCATGTTCATGTCGTTCATAAATGAGCTTTTATCTCTCTCCCCTCACCACAAATCAGATTCTTCTGAGTAGTTCCCAGTACATTATCCTTTCCCCTGTGTAATTACCTTAAAAAGCTCCAGCTGTTTTTATTCTCAGAAGGTTTACTCCCTGATATACAGCTGCCTACCCCCTTCGTAAGTGCAGGTCCTAAATGAGCTTCTTTCTCTGTTCCCTCACCACAATCCAGATTCTTTTGGGGAGTTACCAGTACAGTAACCATACCAGGAAATACTTAATTTATTAAGCTACTGCTTTTCTTAATCTCAGTGGAGATATTTACTGATAAACAGCTACCTACGCAGCATGTTCATGTCGTTCCTAAATGAGCTTTTATCTCTCTCCCCTCACCACAAATCAGATTCTTCTGAGGAGTTCCCAGTACATTATCCTTTCCCCTGTGTATTTACCTTAACAAGCTCCAGCTGTTTTTATTCTCAGAAGGTTTACTCCCTGATATACAGCTGCCTACCCCCTTCGTAAGTGCAGGTCCTAAATGAGCTTTTTTTGCATTCCCTCACCAAATCAAGATTCTTTTTGGGAGTTAGCAGTACAGTAACCATACCAGGAAGTACTTAATTTATTAAGCTACTGCTTTTCTTAATCTCACTGGAGATATTTACTGATAAACAGCTACCTACGCTGCATGTTCATGTCGTTCCTAAATGAGCTTTTATCTCTCTTCCCTCACCACAAATCAGATTCTTCTGAGGAGTTCCCGGTACATTATAATTTCCCCTGAGTAATTACCTTAACAAGCTCCAGCTGTTTTTATTCTCAGAAGGTTTACTCGCTGATATACAGCTGCCTACCCGCTTCTTAAGTGCAGGTCCAAAATGAGCTTTTCTCTCTGTTCCCTCACCACAATCCAGATTCTTTTGGGGAGTTACCAGTACAGTATCCATAGCAGGAAGTATTTAATTTATTAAGCTACTGCTTTTCTTAATCTCAGTGGAGATATTTACTGATAAGCAGCTACGTACGCAGAATGTTCATGTCGTTCCTAAATGAGCTTTTATCTCTCTCCGCTCACCACAAATCAGATTCTTCTGAGGAGTTCCCAGTACATTATCCTTTCTCCGTGTAATTACCTTAACAAGCTCCAGCTGTTTTTATTCTCAGAAGGTTTACTCCCTGATATACAGCTGCCTACCCCCTTCGTAAGTGCAGGTCCTAAATGAGCTTTTTTCTCTGTTCCCTCACCACAATCCTGATTCTTTTGGGGAGTTACCAGTACATGAACCATACCAGGAAGTACTTAATTTATTAAGTTACTGCTTTTCTTAATCTCAGTGGAGATATTTACTGATAAACAGCTACCTACGCAGCATGTTCATGTCGTTCCTAAATGAGCTTTTATCTCTCTCCCCTCACCACAAATCAGATTCTTCTGAGGTGTTCCCAGTACATTACCATTTACCCTGTGTAATTACCATAACATGCTCCAGCTGTTTTTATTCTCAGAAGGTTTACTCGCTGATATACAGCTGCCTACCCCCTTCGTTAGTGCAGGTCCTAAATGAGCTTTTTTCTCTATTCCCCCACCACAATCCAGATTCTTTAGGGGTGTTACCAGTACAGTAACCATACCAGGAAGTACTTAATTTATTAAGCTACTGCTTTTCTTAATCTCAGTGGAGATATTTACTGAAAAACAGCTACCTACGCAGCATGTTCATGTCGTTCCTAAATGAGCTTTTATCTCTCTCCCCTCACCAAAAATCAGATTCTTCTGAGGAGTTCCCAGTACATTATCCTTTCCCCTGTGTAATTATCTTAACAAGCTCCAGCTGTTTTTATTCTCAGAAGGTTTACTCCCTGATATACAGCTGCCTACCCACTTCGTAAGTGCAGTTCCTAATTGAGCTTTTTTCTCTGTTCCTTCAATACAATCCAGTTTCTTTTGGGGAGTTACCAGTACAGTAACCATACCAGGAAGTACTTAATTTATTAAGCTACTGCTTTTCTTAATCTCAGTGGAGATATTTACTGATAAACAGCTACCTACGCAGCATGTTCATGTCGTTCCTAAATGACCTTTTATCTCTCTCCCCTCACCACGAATCAGATTCTTCTGAGGATTTCCAAGTACATTATCCTTTCCCCTGTGTAATTACCTTAACAAGCTCCAGCTGTTTTTATTCTCAGAAGGTTTACTTCCTGATATACAGCTGCCTACCCCCTTCGTAAGTGCAGGTACTAAATGAGCTTTTTTCTCTGTTCCCTCACCACAATCCAGATTCTTTGGGGAGTTACCAGTACAGTAACCATACCAGGAAGTACTTAATTTATTAAGCTACTGCTTTTCTTAATCTCAGTGGAGATATTTACTGATAAACAGCTACCTACGCAGCATGTTCATGTCGTTCCTAAATGAGCTTTTATGTCTCTCACCTCACCACAAATCAGATTCTTCTGAATTGTTCCCAGTACATTATCCTTTCCCCTGTGTAATTACCTTATCAAGATCCAGCTGTTTTTATTCTCAGAAGGTTTACTCCCTGATATACAGCTGCCTACCCCCTTCGTAAGTGCAGGTCCTAATTGAGCTTTTATCTCTGTTCCCTCACCACAATCCAGATTCTTTTGGGGAGTTACCAGTACAGTAACCATACCAGGAAGTACTTAATTTATTAAGCTACTGATTTCTTAATCTCAGTGGAGATATTTACTGATAAACAGCTACCTACGCAGCATGTTCATGTCTTTCTTAAATGAGCTTTTATCTCTCTCCCCTCACCACGAATCACATTCTTCTGAGGAGTTCCCAGTACATTATCCTTTCCCCTGTGTAATTACCTTAACAAGCTCCAGCTGTTTTTATTCTCAGATGGTTTACTCCCTGATATACAGCTGCCTACCCCCTTTGAACGTGCAGGTTCTAAATGAGCTTTTTTCTCTGTTCCCTCACCAAATCCAGATTCTTTTGGGGAGTTACCAGTACAGTAACCATACCAGGAAGTACTTAATTTATTAAGCTACTGCTTTTCTTAATCTCACTGGAGATATTTACTGATAAACAGCTACCTACGCAGCATGTTCATGTCGTTCCTAAATGAGCTTTTATCTCTCTCCCCTCACCACGAATGAGATTCTTCTGAGGATTTCCCAGTACATTATCCTTTCCCCTGTGTAATTACCTTAACAAGCTCCAGCTGTTTTTTATTCTCAGAAGGTTTACTCCCTGATATACAGCTGCATACCCCCTTCGTAAGTGCAGGTCCTAAATGAGCTTTTTTCTCTGTTCCCTCACCACAATCCAGATTCTTTTGGGGAGTTACCAGTACAGTAACCATACCAGGAAGTACTTAATTTATTAAGCTACTGCTTTTCTTAATCTCAGTGGAGATATTTACTTATAAACAGCTACCTACGCAGCATGTTCATGTCGTTCCTAAATGAGCTTTTATCTCTCTCCCCTCACCACAAATCAGATTCTTCTGAGGAGTTCCCAGTACATTATCCTTTCCCCTGTGTAATTACCTTAACAAGCTCCAGCTGTTTTTATTCTCAGAAGGTTTACTCCCTGATATACAGCTGCCTACCCACTTCGTAAGTGCAGTTCCTAATTGAGCTTTTTTCTCTGTTCCCTCACCACAATCCAGATTCTTTTGGGGAGTTACCAGTACAGTAACCATACCAGGAAGTACTTAATTTATTAAGCTACTGCTTTTCTTAATCTCAGTGGAGATATTTACTGATAAACAGCTAACTACGCAGCATGTTCATGTCGTTCCTAAATGAGCTTTTATCTCTCTCCCCTCACCACGAATCAGATTCTTCTGAGGATTTCCAAGTACATTATCCTTTCCCCTGTGTAATTACCTTAACAAGCTCCAGCTGTTTTTATTCTCAGAAGGTTTACTTCCTGATATACAGCTGCCTACCCCCTTCGTAAGTGCAGGTACTAAATGAGCTTTTTTCTCTGTTCCCTCACCACAATCCAGATTCTTTGGGGAGTTACCAGTAAAGTAACCATACCAGGAAGTACTTAATTTATTAAGATACTACTTTTCTTAATCTCAGTGGAGATATTTACTGATAAAGAGCTACTCATGCAGCATGTTCATGTCGTTCCTAAATGAGCTTTTATCTCTCTCCCCTCACCACAAATCAGATTCTTCTGAGGAGTTCCCAGTACCTTATCCTTTCCCCTGTGTAATTACCTTAACAAACTCCAGCTGTTTGTATTCTAAGAAAGTTTACTCCCTGATATACAGCTGCCTACCCCCTTCGAAAGTGCAGGTCCTAAATGAGCCTTTTTGTCTGTTCCCTCACCACAATCCAGATTCTTTTGGGAGTTATCAGTACAGTAACCATACCAGGAAGTACTTAATTTATTAGCTACTGCTTTTCTTAATCTCAGTGGAGATATTTACTGATAAACAGCTACCTACGCAGAATGTTCATGTCGTTCCTAAATGAGCTTTTATGTCCCTCACCTCACCACAAATCAGATTCTTCTGAATTGTTCCCAGTACATTATCCTTTCCCCTGTGTAATTACCTTATCAAGCTCCAGCTGTTTTATTCTCAGAAGGTTTACTCCCTGATATACAGCTGCCTACCCCCTTCGTAAGTGCAGGTCCTAATTGAGCTTTTATCTCTGTTCCCTCACCACAATCCAGATTCTTTTGGGGAGTTACCAGTACAGTAACCATACCAGGAAGTACTTAATTTATTAAGCTACTGATTTCTTAATCTCAGTGGAGATATTTACTGATAAAAAGCTACCTACGCAGCATGTTCATGTCTTTCCTAAATGAGCTTTTATCTCTCTCCCCTCACCACGAATCAGATTCTTCTGAGGAGTTCCCAGTACATTATCCTTTCCCCTGTGTAATTACCTTAACAAGCTCCAGCTGTTTTTATTCTCAGATGGTTTACTCCCTGATATACAGCTGCCTACACCCTTCGAAAGTGCAGGTTCTAAATGAGCTTTTTTCTCTGTTCCCTCACCACAATCCAGATTCTTTTGGGGAGTTACCAGTACAGTAACCATACCAGGAAGTACTTAATTTATTAAGCTACTGCTTTTCTTAATCTCAGTGGAGATATTTACTGATAAACAGCTACCTACGCAACATGTTCATGTCGTTCCTAAATGAGCTTTTATCTCTCTCCCCTCACCACGAATGAGATTCTTCTGAGGAGTTCCCAGTACATTATCCTTTCCCCTGTGTAATTACCTTAACAAGCTCCAGCTGTTTTTATTCTCAGAAGGTTTACTCCCTGATATACAGCTGCCTACCCCCTTCGTAAGTGCAGGTCCTAAATGAGCGTTTTTCTCTGTTCCCTCACCACAATCCAGATTCTTTTGGGGAGTTACCAGTACAGTAACCATACCAGGAAGTACTTAATTTATTAAGCTACTGCTTTTCTTAATCTCAGTGGAGATATTTACTGATAAACAGCTACCTACGCAGCATGTTCATGTCGTTCCTAAATGAGCTTTTATCTCTCTCCCCTCACCACGAATCAGATTCTTCTGAGAGTTCCCAGGACATTATCCTTTCCCCTGTGTAATTACCTTAACAAGCTCCAGCTGTTTTTATTCTCAGATGGTTTACTCCCTGATATACAGCTGCCTACCCCCTTCGAAAGTGCAGGTTCTAAATGAGCTTTTTTCTCTGTTCCCTCACCACAATCCAGATTCTTTTGGGGAGTTACCAGTACAGTAACCATACCAGGAACTACTTAATTTATTAAGCTACTGCTTTTCTTAATCTCACTGGAGATATTTACTGATAAACAGCTACCTACGCAGCATGTTCATGTCGTTCCTAAATGAGCTTTTATCTCTCTCCCCTCACCACGAATGAGATTCTTCTGAGGAGTTCCCAGTACATTATCCTTTCCCCTGTGTTATTACCTTAACAAGCTCCAGCTGTTTTTATTCTCAGAAGGTTTACTCCCTGATATACAGCTGCATACCCCCTTCGTAAGTGCAGGTCCTAAATGAGCTTTTTTCTCTGTTCCCTCACCACAATCCAGATTCTTTTGGGGAGTTACCAGTACAGTAACCATACCAGGAAGTACTTAATTAATTAAGCTACTGCTTTTCTTAATCTCAGTGGAGATATTTACTGATAAACAGCTACCTACGCAGCATGTTCATGTCGTTCCTAAATGAGCTTTTATCTCTCTCCCCTCACCAAAAATCAGATTCTTCTCAGGAGTTCCCAGTACATTATCCTTTCCCCCTGTGTAATTACCTTAACAAGCTCAGATGTTTTTATTCTCAGAAGGTTTACTCCCTGATATACAGCTGCCTACCCACTTCGTAAGTGCAGTTCCTAATTGAGCTTTTTTCTCTGTTCCCTCACCACAATCCAGATTCTTTTGGGGAGTTACCAGTAGAGTAACCATACCAGGAAGTACTTAATTATTAAGCTACTGCTTTTCTTAATCTCAGTGGAGATATTTACTGATAAACAGCTACCTACGCAGCATGTTCATGTCGTTCCTAAATGAGCTTTTATCTCTCTCCCCTCACCACGAATCAGATTCTTCTGAGGATTTCCAAGTACATTATCCTTTCCCCTGTGTAATTACCTTAACAAGCTCCAGCTGTTTTTATTCTCAGAAGGTTTACTTCCTGATATACAGCTGCCTACCCCCTTCGAAAGTGCAGTTCCTAAATGAGCCTTTTTGTCTGTTCCCTCACCACAATCCAGATTCTTTTGGGGAGTTACCAGTACAGTAACCATACCAGGAAGTACTTAATTTATTAAGCTACTGCTTTTCTTAATCTCAGTGGAGATATTTACTGATAAACTGCTACCTACGCAGCATGTTCATGTCGTTCCTAAATGAGCTTTTATCTCTCTCCCCTCACCACAAATCAGATTCTTCTGAGTAGTTCCCAGTACATTATCCTTTTCCCTGTGTAATTACCTTAACAAGCTCCAGGTGTTTTTATTCTCAGAAGGTTTACTTCCTGATATACAGCTGCCTACCCCCTTCGTAAGTGCAGGTCCTAAATGAGCTTTTTTCTCTGTTCCCTCACCACAATCCAGATTCTTTTGGGGAGTTACCAGTACAGTAACCATACAGGAAGTACTTAATTTATTAAGCTACGGCTTTTCTTAATCTCAGTGGAGATATTTACTGATAAACAGCTACCTACGCAGCATGTTCATATCGTTCCTAAATGAGCTTTTATCTCTCTCCCCTCACCACAAATCAGATTCTTCTGAGGAGTTCCCAGTTTATTATCCTTTCCCCTGTGTAATTACCTTAACAAGCTCCAGCTGTTTTTATTCTCAGAAAGTTTACTCATTGATATACAGCTGCCTACCCCTTTCGTAAGTGCAGGTCCTAAATGAGCTTTTTTCTCTGTTCCCTCACCACAAACCAGATTCTTTTGGGGAGTTACCAGTACAGTAACCATACCAGGAAGTACTTAATTTATTAAGCTACTGCTTTTCTTAATCTCAGTGGAGATATTTACTGATAAACAGCTACCTACGCAGCATGTTCATGTCGTTCCTAAATGAGCTTTTATCTCTCTCCCCTCACCACAAATCAGATTCTTCTGAGGAGTTTCCAGTTTATTATCCTTTCCCCTGTGTAATTACCTTAACAAGCTCCAGCTGTTTTTATTCTCAGAAAGTTTACTTCCTGATATACAGCTGCCTACCCCCTTCGTAAGTGCAGGTCCTAAATGAGCTTTTTTCTCAGTTCCCTCACCACAATCCAGATTCTTTTGGGAGTTACCAGTACAGTAACCGTACCAGGAAGTACTTAATTTATTAAGCTACTGCTTTTCTTAATCTCAGTGGAGATATTTACTGATAAACAGATACCTACGCAGCATGTTCATGTCGTTCCTAAATGAGCTTTTATCTCTCTCCCCTCACCACAAATCAGATTCTTCTGAGGAGTTCCCAGTTTATTATCCTTTCCCCTGTGCAATTACCTTATCAAGCTGCAGCTGTTTTTTCTTCTCAGAAAGTTTACTCCTGATATAGAGCTGCCTACCCCCTTCGTAAGTGCAGGTCTTAAATGAGCTTTTTCCTCTGTTCTCTTACCACAATCCAGAATTTTTTTGGGAGTTACCAGTACAGTAACAATACCAGGAAGTACTTAATTTATTAAGCTACTGCTTTTCTTAATCTCAGTGGTGATATTCACTGATAAACAGCTACGTACGCAGCATGTTCATGTCGTTCATAAATGAGCTTTTATCTCTCTCCCCTCACCACAAATCAGATTCTTTTGAGTAGTTCCCAGTACATTATCCTTTCCCCTGTGTAATTACCTTAAAAAGCTCCAGCTGTTTTTATTCTCAGAAGGTTTACTCCCTGATATACAGCTGCCTACCCCCTTCGTAAGTGCAGGTCCTAAATGAGCTTCTTTCTCTGTTCCCTCACCACAATCCAGATTCTTTTGGGGAGTTACCAGTACAGTAACCATACCAGGAAATACTTAATTTATTAAGCTACTGCTTTTCTTAATCTCAGTGGAGATATTTACTGATAAACAGCTACCTACGCAGCATGTTCATGTCGTTCCTAAATGAGCTTTTATCTCTCTCCCCTCACCACAAATCAGATTCTTCTGAGGAGTTCCCAGTACATTATCCTTTCCCCTGTGTATTTACCTTAACAAGCTCCAGCTGTTTTTATTCTCAGAAGGTTTACTCCCTGATATACAGCTGCCTACCCCCTTCGTAAGTGCAGGTCCTAAATGAGCTTTTTTCTGCATTCCCTCACCACAATACAGATTCTTTGGGGAGTTACCAGTACAGTAACCATACCAGGAAGTACTTAATTTATTAAGCTACTACTTTTCTTAATCTCAGTGGAGATATTTACTGATAAAGAGCTACTTATGCAGCATGTTCATGTCGTTCCTAAATGAGCTTTTATCTCTCTCCCCTCACCACGAATCAGATTCTTCTGAGGAGTTCCCAGTACATTATCCTTTCCCCTGTGTAATTACCTTAACAAGCTCCAGCTGTTTTTATTCTCAGATGGTTTACTCCCTGATATACAGCTGCCTACCCCCTTCGAAACTGCAGGTTCTAAATGAGCTTTTTTCTCTGTTCCCTCACCACAATCCAGATTCTTTTGGGGAGTTACCAGTACAGTAACCATACCAGGAAGTACTTAATTTATTAAGCTACTGCTTTTCTTAATCTCAGTGGAGATATTTACTGATAAACTGCTACCTACGCAGCATGTTCATGTCGTTCCTAAATGAGCTTTTATCTCTCTCCCCTCACCACAAATCAGATTCTTCTGAGTAGTTCCCAGTACATTATCCTTTTCCCTGTGTAATTACCTTAACAAGCTCCAGGTGTTTTTATTCTCAGAAGGTTTACTTCCTGATATACAGCTGCCTACCCCCTTCGTAAGTGCAGGTCCTAAATGAGCTTTTTTCTCTGTTCCCTCACCACAATCCAGATTCTTTTGGGGAGTTACCAGTACAGTAACCATACCAGGAAGTACTTAATTTATTAAGCTACGGCTTTTCTTAATCTCAGTGGAGATATTTACTGATAAACAGCTACCTACGCAGCATGTTCATATCGTTCCTAAATGAGCTTTTATCTCTCTCCCCTCACCACAAATCAGATTCTTCTGAGGAGTTCCCAGTTTATTATCCTTTCCCCTGTGTAATTACCTTAACAAGCTCCAGCTGTTTTTATTCTCAGAAAGTTTACTCATTGATATACAGCTGCCTACCCCTTTCGTAAGTGCAGGTCCTAAATGAGCTTTTTTCTCTGTTCCCTCACCACAAACCAGATTCTTTTGGGGAGTTACCAGTACAGTAACCATACCAGGAAGTACTTAATTTATTAAGCTACTGCTTTTCTTAATCTCAGTGGAGATATTTACTGATAAACAGCTACCTACGCAGCATGTTCATGTCGTTCCTAAATGAGCTTTTATCTCTCTCCCCTCACCACAAATCAGATTCTTCTGAGGAGTTTCCAGTTTATTATCCTTTCCCCTGTGTAATTACCTTAACAAGCTCCAGCTGTTTTTATTCTCAGAAAGTTTACTCCCTGATATACAGCTGCCTACCCCCTTCGTAAGTGCAGGTCCTAAATGAGCTTTTTTCTCAGTTCCCTCACCACAATCCAGATTCTTTTGGGGAGTTACCAGTACAGTAACCGTACCAGGAAGTACTTAATTTATTAAGCTACTGCTTTTCTTAATCTCAGTGGAGATATTTACTGATAAACAGATACCTACGCAGCATGTTCATGTCGTTCCTAAATGAGCTTTTATCTCTCTCCCCTCACCACAAATCAGATTCTTCTGAGGAGTTCCCAGTTTATTATCCTTTCCCCTGTGCAATTACCTTATCAAGCTGCAGCTGTTTTTCTTCTCAGAAAGTTTACTCCCTGATATAGAGCTGCCTACCCCCTTCGTAAGTGCAGGTCTTAAATGAGCTTTTTCCTCTGTTCTCTTACCACAATCCAGAATTTTTTTGGGAGTTACCAGTACAGTAACAATACCAGGAAGTACTTAATTTATTAAGCTACTGCTTTTCTTAATCTCAGTGGTGATATTCACTGATAAACAGCTACGTACGCAGCATGTTCATGTCGTTCATAAATGAGCTTTTATCTCTCTCCCCTCACCACAAATCAGATTCTTTTGAGTAGTTCCCAGTACATTATCCTTTCCCCTGTGTAATTACCTTAAAAAGCTCCAGCTGTTTTTATTCTCAGAAGGTTTACTCCCTGATATACAGCTGCCTACCCCTTCGTAAGTGCAGGTCCTAAATGAGCTTCTTTCTCTGTTCCCTCACCACAATCCAGATTCTTTTGGGGAGTTACCAGTACAGTAACCATACCAGGAAATACTTAATTTATTAAGCTACTGCTTTTCTTAATCTCAGTGGAGATATTTACTGATAAACAGCTACCTACGCAGCATGTTCATGTCGTTCCTAAATGAGCTTTTATCTCTCTCCCCTCACCACAAATCAGATTCTTCTGAGGAGTTCCCAGTACATTATCCTTTCCCCTGTGTATTTACCTTAACAAGCTCCAGCTGTTTTTATTCTCAGAAGGTTTACTACCTGATATACAGCTGCCTACCCCCTTCGTAAGTGCAGGTCCTAAATGAGCTTTTTTCTGCATTCCCTCACCACAATACAGATTCTTTGGGGAGTTACCAGTACAGTAACCATACCAGGAAGTACTTAATTTATTAAGCTACTACTTTTCTTAATCTCAGTGGAGATATTTACTGATAAAGAGCTACTTATGCAGCATGTTCATGTCGTTCCTAAATGAGCTTATATCTCTCTCCCCTCACCACAAATCAGATTCTTCTGAGGAGTTCCCAGTACATTATCCTTTCCCCTGTGTAATTACCTTAACAAACTCCAGCTGTTTTTATTCTCAGAAAGTTTACATCCTGATATACAGCTGCCTACCCCCTTCGAAAGTGCAGGTCCTAAATGAGCCTTTTTGTCTGTTCCCTCACCACAATCCAGGCTCTTTTGGGGAGTTATCAGTACAGTAACCATACCAGGAAGTACTTAATTTATTAAGCTACTGCTTTTCTTAATCTCAGTGGAGATATTTACTGATAAACAGCTACCTACGCAGCATGTTCATGTCGTTCCTAAATGAGCTTTTGTCTCTCTCCCCTCACCACGAATCAGATTCTTCTGAGGAGTTCCCAGTACATTATCCTTTCCCCTGTGTAATTACCTTAACAAGCTCCAGCTGTTTTTATTCTCAGATGGTTTACTCCCTGATATACAGCTGCCTACCCCCTTCGAAAGTGCAGGTCCTAAATGAGCTTTTTTCTCTGTTCCCTCACCACAATCCAGATTCTTTTGGGGAGTTACCAGTACAGTAACGATACCAGGAAGTACTTAATTTATTAAGCTACTGCTTTTCTTAATCTCAGTGGAGATATTTACTGATAAACATCTACCTACGCAGCATGTTCATGTCATTCTTAAATGAGCTTTTATCTCTCTCCCCTCACCACAAATCAGATTCCTCTGAGGAGTTCCAGTACATTATCCTTTCCCCTGTGTAATTAGCTTAACAAGCTCCAGCTGTTTTTATTCTCAGAAGGTTTACTCCCTGATATACAGCTGCCTACCCCCTTCGTAAGTGCAGGTCCTAAATGAGCTTTTTTCTCTGTTCCCTCAACACAATCCCGGTTCTTTTGGGGAGTTACCAGTACAGTAACCATACCAGGAAGTACTTAATTTATTAAGCT
>NW_025962035.1:0-30465 GCF_023159225.1 Perognathus longimembris pacificus | reverse complement strand
GTATATCAGGGAGTAAACTTTCTGAGAATAAAAACAGCTGGAGTTTGTTAAGGTAATTACACAGGGGAAAGGATAATGTACTGGAACTCCTCAGAAGAATCTGATTTGTGGTGAGGGGAGAGAGATAAAAGCTCATTTAGGAACGACATGAACATGCTGCATAAGTAGCTCTTTATCAGTAAATATCTCCACTGAGATTTAGAAAAGTAGTAGCTTAATAAATTAAGTACTTCCTGGTATGGTTACTGTACTGGTAACTCCCCAAAGAATCTGGATTGTGGTGAGGGAACAGAGAAAAAAGCTCATTTAGTACCTGCACTTACGAAGGGGGTAGGCAGCTGTATATCAGGAAGTAAACCTTCTGAGAATAAAAACAGCTGGAGCTTGTTAAGGTAATTACACAGGGGAAAGGATAATGTACTTGGAAATCCTCAGAAGAATCTGATTCGTGGTGAGGGGAGAGAGATAAAAGCTCATTTAGGAACGACATGAACATGCTGCATAGGTAGCTGTTTATCAGTAAATATCTCCACTGAGATTAAGAAAAGCAGTAGCTTAATAAATTAAGTACTTCCTGGTATGGTTACTGTACTGGTAACTCCCCAAAAGAATCTGGATTGTGGTGTGGGAACAGAGAAAAAAGCTCAATTAGGAACTGCACTTACGAAGGGGGTAGGCAGCTGTATATCAGGGAGTAAACCTTCTGAGAATAAAAACAGCTGGAGCTTGTTAAGGTAATTACACAGGGGAAAGGATAATGTACTGCGAACTCCTCAGAAGAATCTGATTTGTGGTGAGGGGAGAGAGATAAAAGCTCATTTAGGAACGACATGAACATGCTGCGTAGGTAGCTGTTTATCAGTAAATATCTCCACTGAGATTAAGAAAAGCAGTAGCTTAATAAATTAAGTACTTCCTGGTATGGTTACTGTACTGGTAACTCCCCAAAAGAATCTGGATTGTGGTGAGGGAACAGAGAAAAAAGCTCATTTAGGACCTGCACCTACGAAGGGGGTAGGCAGCAGTATATCAGGGAGTAAACCTTCTGAGAATAAAAACAGCTGGAGCTTGTTAAGGTAATTACTCAGGGGAAAGGATAATGTACTGGGAACTCCTCAGAAGAATCTCATTCGTGGTGAGGGGAGAGAGATAAAAGCTCATTTAGGAACGACATGAACATGCTGCGTAGGTAGCTGTTTCTCAGTAAATATCTCCACTGAGATTAAGAAAAGCAGTAGCTTAATAAATTAAGTACTTCCTGGTATGGTTACTGTACTGGTAACTCCCAAAAAGAATCTGGATTTTGGTGAGGGAATGCAGAAAAAAGCTCATTTAGGACCTGCACTTACGAAGGGGGTAGGCAGCTGTATATCAGGGAGTAAACCTTCTGAGAATAAAAACAGCTGGAGCTTGTTAAGGTAAATACACAGGGGAAAGGATAATGTACTGGGAACTCCTCAGAAGAATCTGATTTGTGGTGAGGGGAGAGAGATAAAAGCTCATTTAGGAACGACATGAACATGCTGCGTACGTAGCTGTTTATCAGTAAATATCTCCACTGAGATTAAGAAAAGCAGTAGCTTAATAAATTAAGTATTTCCTGGTATGGTTACTGTACTGGTAACTCCCCAAAAGAATCTGGATTGTGGTGAGGGAACAGAGAAAGAAGCTCATTTAGGACCTGCACTTACTCAGGGGGTAGGCAGCTGTATATCAGGGAGTAAACCTTCTGAGAATAAAAACACCTGGAGCTTTTTAAGGTAATTACACAGGGGAAAGGATAATGTACTGGGAACTTCTCAGAAGAATCTGATTTGTGGTGAGGGGAGAGAGATAAAAGCTCATTTATGAACGACATGAACATGCTGCGTACGTAGCTGTTTATCAGTGAATATCACCACTGAGATTAAGAAAAGCAGTAGCTTAATAAATTAAGTACTTCCTGGTATGGTTACTGTACTGGTAACTCCCCAAAAAAATCTGGATTGTGTAAGGGAACAGAGGAAAAAGCTCATTTAGGACCTGCACTTACGAAGGGGGTAGGCAGCTGTATATCAGGAAGTAAACCTTCTGAGAATAAAAACAGCTGGAGCTTGTTAAGGTAATTACACAGGGAAAAGGATAATGTACTGGAACTACTCAGAAGAATCTGATTTGTGGTGAGGGGAGAGAGATAAAAGCTCATTTAGGAACGACATGAACATGCTGCGTAGGTATCTGTTTATCAGTAAATATCTCCACTGAGATTAAGAAAAGCAGTAGCTTAATAAATTAAGTACTTCCTGTTATGGTTACTGTAGTGGTAACTCCCCAAAAGAATCTGGATTGTGGTGAGGGAACAGAGAAAAAAGCTCATTTACGACCTGCACTTACGCAGGGTTGTAGGCAGCTGTATATCAGGGAGTAAACCTTCTGAGAATAAAAACAGCTGGAGCTTGTTAAGGTAATTACAAAGGGGAAAGGATAAAGTACTGGGAACTCCTCAGAAGAATCTGATTTGTGGTGAGGGGAGAGAGATAAAAGCTCATTTAGGAACGACATGAACATGCTGCGTAGGTAGCTGTTTATCAGTAAATATCTCCACTGAGATTAAGAAAAGCAGTAGCTTAATAAATTAAGTACTTCCTGGTATGGTTACTGTACTGGAAACTCCAAAAAGGTATCTGGATTGTGGTGAGGGAACAGAGAAAAAAGCTCATTTATCACCTGCACTTAAGAAGGGAGTAGGCAGCAGTATATCAGGGAGTAAAACTTCTGAAAATAAAAACAGCTGGAGCTTGTTAAGGTAATTACACAGGGGAAAGGATAATGTACTGGGAACTCCTCAGAAGAATCTGATTTGTGGTGAGGGGAGAGAGATAAAAGCTCATTTAGGAACGACATGAACATGCTGCGTAGGTAGCTGTTTATCAGTAAATATCTCCACTGAGATTAAGAAAAGCAGTAGCTTAATAAATTAAGTACTTCCTGGTATGGTTACTGTACTGGTAACTCCCCAAAAGAATCTGGATTGTGGTGAGGGAACAGAGAAAAAAGCTCATTTAGGACCTGCACTTACGAAGGGGGTAGGCAGCAGTATATCAGGGAGTAAACCTTCTGAGAATAAAAACAGCTGGAGCTTGTTAAGGTAATTACTCAGGGGAAAGGATAATGTACTGGGAACTCCTCAGAAGAATCTCATTCGTGGTGAGGGGAGAGAGATAAAAGCTCATTTAGGAACGACATGAACATGCTGCGTAGGTAGCTGTTTCTCAGTAAATATCTCCACTGAGATTAAGAAAAGCAGTAGCTTAATAAATTAAGTACTTCCTGGTATGGTTACTGTACTGGTAACTCCCAAAAAGAATCTGGATTTTGGTGAGGGAATGCAGAAAAAAGCTCATTTAGGACCTGCACTTACGAAGGGGGTAGGCAGCTGTATATCAGGGAGTAAACCTTCTGAGAATAAAAACAGCTGGAGCTTGTTAAGGTAAATACACAGGGGAAAGGATAATGTACTGGGAACTCCTCAGAAGAATCTGATTTGTGGTGAGGGGAGAGAGATAAAAGCTCATTTAGGAACGACATGAACATGCTGCGTACGTAGCTGTTTATCAGTAAATATCTCCACTGAGATTAAGAAAAGCAGTAGCTTAATAAATTAAGTATTTCCTGGTATGGTTACTGTACTGGTAACTCCCCAAAAGAATCTGGATTGTGGTGAGGGAACAGAGAAAGAAGCTCATTTAGGACCTGCACTTACTCAGGGGGTAGGCAGCTGTATATCAGGGAGTAAACCTTCTGAGAATAAAAACACCTGGAGCTTTTTAAGGTAATTACACAGGGGAAAGGATAATGTACTGGGAACTTCTCAGAAGAATCTGATTTGTGGTGAGGGGAGAGAGATAAAAGCTCATTTATGAACGACATGAACATGCTGCGTACGTAGCTGTTTATCAGTGAATATCACCACTGAGATTAAGAAAAGCAGTAGCTTAATAAATTAAGTACTTCCTGGTATGGTTACTGTACTGGTAACTCCCCAAAAAAATCTGGATTGTGGTAAGGGAACAGAGGAAAAAGCTCATTTAGGACCTGCACTTACGAAGGGGGTAGGCAGCTGTATATCAGGAAGTAAACCTTCTGAGAATAAAAACAGCTGGAGCTTGTTAAGGTAATTACACAGGGAAAAGGATAATGTACTGGGAACTACTCAGAAGAATCTGATTTGTGGTGAGGGGAGAGAGATAAAAGCTCATTTAGGAACGACATGAACATGCTGCGTAGGTATCTGTTTATCAGTAAATATCTCCACTGAGATTAAGAAAAGCAGTAGCTTAATAAATTAAGTACTTCCTGGTATGGTTACTGTAGTGGTAACTCCCCAAAAGAATCTGGATTGTGGTGAGGGAACAGAGAAAAAAGCTCATTTACGACCTGCACTTACGCAGGGTTGTAGGCAGCTGTATATCAGGGAGTAAACCTTCTGAGAATAAAAACAGCTGGAGCTTGTTAAGGTAATTACAAAGGGGAAAGGATAAAGTACTGGGAACTCCTCAGAAGAATCTGATTTGTGGTGAGGGGAGAGAGATAAAAGCTCATTTAGGAACGACATGAACATGCTGCGTAGGTAGCTGTTTATCAGTAAATATCTCCACTGAGATTAAGAAAAGCAGTAGCTTAATAAATTAAGTACTTCCTGGTATGGTTACTGTACTGGAAACTCCAAAAAGGTATCTGGATTGTGGTGAGGGAACAGAGAAAAAAGCTCATTTATCACCTGCACTTAAGAAGGGAGTAGGCAGCAGTATATCAGGGAGTAATACTTCTGAAAATAAAAACAGCTGGAGCTTGTTAAGGTAATTACACAGGGGAAAGGATAATGTACTGGGAACTCCTCAGAAGAATCTGATTTGTGGTGAGGGGAGAGAGATAAAAGCTCATTTAGGAACGACATGAACATGCTGCGTAGGTAGCTGTTTATCAGTAAATATCTCCACTGAGATTAAGAAAAGCAGTAGCTGAATAAATTAAGTACTTCCTGGTATGGTTACTGTACTGGTAACTCCGCAAAAGAATCTGAATTGTGGTGAGGGAACAGAGAAAAAGCTCATTTAGGACCTGCACTTACGAAGGGGGTAGGCAGCTGTATATCAGGGAGTAAACCTTCTGACAATAAAAACAGCTGGACCTTGTTAAGGTAATTACACAGGGGAAAGGATAATGTACTGGGAACTCCTCAGAAGAATCTGATTTGTGGTGAGGGGAGAGAGATAAAAGCTCATTTAAGAACGACATGAACATGCTGCATAGGTAGCTGTTTATCAGTAAATATCTCCACTGAGATTAAGAAAAACAGTAGCTTAATAAATTAAGTACTTCCTGGTATGGTTACTGTACTGGTAACTCCCCAAAAGAATCTGGATTGTGGTGAGGGAACAGAGAAAAAAGCTGATTTAGGACCTGCACTTACGAAGGGGGTAGGCAGCTGTATATCAGGGAGTATCGCTTCTGAGAATAAAAACAGCTGGAGCTTGTTAAGGTAATTACACAGAGGAAAGGATAATGTACTGGGAACTCCTCACAAGAATCTGATTTGTGATGACGGGAGAGAGATAAAAGCTCATTAAGGAACGACATGAACATGCTGCGTAGGTAGCTGTTTATCAGTAAATAACTCCACTGAGATTAAGAAAAGCAGTAGCTTAATAAATTAAGTACTTCCTGGTATGGTTACTGTACTGGTAACTCCCCAAAAAAATCTGGATTGTGGTAAGGGAACAGAGGAAAAAGCTCATTTAGGACCTGCACTTACGAAGGGGGTAGGCAGCTGTATATCAGGAAGTAAACCTTCTGAGAATAAAAACAGCTGGAGCTTGTTAAGGTAATTACACAGGGAAAAGGATAATGTACTGGGAACTACTCAGAAGAATCTGATTTGTGGTGAGGGGAGAGAGATAAAAGCTCATTTAGGAACGACATGAACATGCTGCGTAGGTATCTGTTTATCAGTAAATATCTCCACTGAGATTAAGAAAAGCAGTAGCTTAATAAATTAAGTACTTCCTGTTATGGTTACTGTAGTGGTAACTCCCCAAAAGAATCTGGATTGTGGTGAGGGAACAGAGAAAAAAGCTCATTTACGACCTGCACTTACGCAGGGTTGTAGGCAGCTGTATATCAGGGAGTAAACCTTCTGAGAATAAAAACAGCTGGAGCTTGTTAAGGTAATTACAAAGGGGAAAGGATAAAGTACTGGGAACTCCTCAGAAGAATCTGATTTGTGGTGAGGGGAGAGAGATAAAAGCTCATTTAGGAACGACATGAACATGCTGCGTAGGTAGCTGTTTATCAGTAAATATCTCCACTGAGATTAAGAAAAGCAGTAGCTTAATAAATTAAGTACTTCCTGGTATGGTTACTGTACTGGAAACTCCAAAAAGGTATCTGGATTGTGGTGAGGGAACAGAGAAAAAAGCTCATTTATCACCTGCACTTAAGAAGGGAGTAGGCAGCAGTATATCAGGGAGTAAAACTTCTGAAAATAAAAACAGCTGGAGCTTGTTAAGGTAATTACACAGGGGAAAGGATAATGTACTGGGAACTCCTCAGAAGAATCTGATTTGTGGTGAGGGGAGAGAGATAAAAGCTCATTTAGGAACGACATGAACATGCTGCGTAGGTAGCTGTTTATCAGTAAATATCTCCACTGAGATTAAGAAAAGCAGTAGCTTAATAAATTAAGTACTTCCTGGTATGGTTACTGTACTGGTAACTCCGCAAAAGAATCTGAATTGTGGTGAGGGAACAGAGAAAAAAGCTCATTTAGGACCTGCACTTACGAAGGGGGTAGGCAGCTGTATATCAGGGAGTAAACCTTCTGACAATAAAAACAGCTGGACCTTGTTAAGGTAATTACACAGGGGAAAGGATAATGTACTGGGAACTCCTCAGAAGAATCTGATTTGTGGTGAGGGGAGAGAGATAAAAGCTCATTTAAGAACGACATGAACATGCTGCATAGGTAGCTGTTTATCAGTAAATATCTCCACTGAGATTAAGAAAAACAGTAGCTTAATAAATTAAGTACTTCCTGGTATGGTTACTGTACTGGTAACTCCCCAAAAGAATCTGGATTGTGGTGAGGGAACAGAGAAAAAAGCTGATTTAGGACCTGCACTTACGAAGGGGGTAGGCAGCTGTATATCAGGGAGTATCGCTTCTGAGAATAAAAACAGCTGGAGCTTGTTAAGGTAATTACACAGAGGAAAGGATAATGTACTGGGAACTCCTCACAAGAATCTGATTTGTGATGACGGGAGAGAGATAAAAGCTCATTAAGGAACGACATGAACATGCTGCGTAGGTAGCTGTTTATCAGTAAATAACTCCACTGAGATTAAGAAAAGCAGTAGCTTAATAAATTAAGTACTTCCTGGTATGGTTACTGTACTGGTAACTCCCAAAAAGAATCTGGATTTTGGTGAGGGAATGCAGAAAAAAGCTCATTTAGGACCTGCACTTACGAAGGGGTTAGGCAGCTGTATATCAGGGAGTAAACCTTCTGAGAATAAAAACAGCTGGAGCTTGTTAAGGTAAATACACAGGGGAAAGGATAATGTACTGGGAACTCCTCAGAAGAATCTGATTTGTGGTGAGGGGAGAGAGATAAAAGCTCATTTAGGAACGACATGAACATGCTGCGTACGTAGCTGTTTATCAGTAAATATCTCCACTGAGATTAAGAAAAGCAGTAGCTTAATAAATTAAGTATTTCCTGGTATGGTTACTGTACTGGTAACTCCCCAAAAGAATCTGGATTGTGGTGAGGGAACAGAGAAAGAAGCTCATTTAGGACCTGCACTTACTAAGGGGGTAGGCAACTGTATATCAGGGAGTAAACCTTCTGAGAATAAAAAAACCTGGAGCTTTTTAAGGTAATTACACAGGGGAAAGGATAATGTACTGGGAACTTCTCAGAAGAATCTGATTTGTGGTGAGGGGAGAGAGATAAAAGCTCATTTATGAACGACATGAACATGCTGCGTACGTAGCTGTTTATCAGTGAATATCACCACTGAGATTAAGAAAAGCAGTAGCTTAATAAATTAAGTACTTCCTGGTATGGTTACTGTACTGGTAACTCCCCAAAAAAATCTGGATTGTGGTAAGGGAACAGAGGAAAAAGCTCATTTAGGACCTGCACTTACGAAGGGGGTAGGCAGCTCTATATCAGGGAGTAAACTTTCTGAGAAGAAAAACAGCTGGAGCTTGATAAGGTAATTGCAGAGGGGAAAGGATAATAAACTGGGAACTCCTCAGAAGAATCTGATTTGTGGTGAGGGGAGAGAGATAAAAGCTCATTTAGGAACGACATGAACATGCTGCGTAGGTAGCTGTTTATCAGTAAATATCTCCACTGAGATTAAGAAAAGCAGTAGCTTAATAAATTAAGTACTTCCTGGTACGGTTACTGTACTGGTAACTCCCCAAAAGAATCTGGATTGTGGTGAGGGAACTGAGAAAAAAGCTCATTTAGGACCTGCACTTACGAAGGGGGTAGGCAGCTGTATATCAGGGAGTAAACTTTCTGAGAATAAAAACAGCTGGAGCTTGTTAAGGTAATTACACAGGGGAAAGGATAATAAACTGGGAACTCCTCAGAAGAATCTGATTTGTGGTGAGGGGAGAGAGATAAAAGCTCATTTAGGAACGACATGAACATGCTGCGTAGGTAGCTGTTTATCAGTAAATATCTCCACTGAGATTAAGAAAAGCAGTAGCTTAATAAATTAAGTACTTCCTGGTATGGTTACTGTACTGGTAACTCCCCAAAAGAATCTGGATTGTGGTGAGGGAACAGAGAAAAAAGCTCATTTACGACCTGCACTTACGCAGGGTTGTAGGCAGCTGTATATCAGGGAGTAAACCTTCTGAGAATAAAAACAGCTGGAGCTTGTTAAGGTAATTACACAGGGAAAGGATAAAGTACTGGGAACTCCTCAGAAGAATCTGATTTGTGGTGAGGGAGAGAGATAAAAGCTCATTTAGGAACGACATGAACATTCTGCGTAGGTAGCTGTTTATCAGTAAATATCTCCACTGAGATTAAGAAAAGCAGTAGCTTAATAAATTAAGTACTTCCTGGTATTGTTACTGTACTGGAAACTCCAAAAAGTTATCTGGATTGTGGTGAGGGAACAGAGAAAAAAGCTCATTTAGCACCTGCACTTAAGAAGGGAGTAGGCAGCAGTATATCAGGGAGTAAAACTTCTGAGAATAAAAACAGCTGGAGCTTGTTAAGGTAATTACACAGGGGAAAGGATAATGTACTGGGAACTCCTCAGAAGAATCTGATTTGTGGTGAGGGGAGAGAGATAAAAGCTCATTTAGGAACGACATGAACATGCTGCGTAGGTAGCTGTTTATCAGTAAATATCTCCACTGAGATTAATAAAAGCAGTAGCTTAATAAATGAAGTACTTCCTGGTATGGTTACTGTACTGGTAACTCCGCAAAAGAATCTGAATTGTGGTGAGGGAATAGAGAAAAAAGCTCATTTAGGACCTGCACTTACGAAGGGGGTAGGCAGCTGTATATCAGGGAGTAAACCTTCTGACAATAAAACAGCTGGAGCTTGTTAAGGTAATTACACAGGGGAAAGGATAATGTACTGGGAACTCCTCAGAAGAATCTGATTTGTGGTGAGGTGAGAGACATAAAAGCTCATTTAGGAACGACATGAACATGCTGCGTAGGTAGCTGTTTATCAGTAAATATCTCCACTGAGATTAAGAAAAGCAGTAGCTTAATAAATTAAGTACTTCCTGGTATGGTTACTGTACTGGTAACTCCCCAAAAGAATCTGGATTGTGGTGAGGGAACAGAGAAAAAATCTCATTTAGAACCTGCACTTTCGAAGGGGGTAGGCAGCTGTATATCAGGGAGTAAACCATCTGAGAATAAAAACAGCTGGAGCTTGTTAAGGTAATTACACAGGGGAAAGGATAATGTACTGGGAACTCCTCAGAAGAATCTGATTCGTGGTGAGGGGAGAGAGATAAAAGCTCATTTAGGAACGACATGAACATGCTGCGTAGGTAGCTGTTTATCAGTAAATATCTCCACTGAGATTAAGAAAAGCAGTAGCTTAATAAATTAAGTACTTCCTGGTATGGTTACTGTACTGGTAACTCCCCAAAAGAATCTGGATTGTGGTGAGGGAACAGAGAAAAAAGCTCATTTAGGACCTGCACTTACGAAGGGGGTAGGCAGCTGTATATCAGGGAGTAAACCTTCTGAGAATAAATACAGCTGGAGCTTGTTAAGGTAATTACACAGGGGAAAGGATAATGTACTGGGAACTCCTCAGAAGAATCTCATTCGTGGTGAGGGGAGAGAGATAAAAGCTCATTTAGGAACGACATGAACATGCTGCGTAGGTAGCTGTTTATCAGTAAATATCTCCACTGAGATTAAGAAAAGCAGTAGCTTAATAAATTAAGTACTTCCTGGTATGGTTACTGTACTGGTAACTCCCAAAAGAATCTGGATTGTGGTGAGGGAACAGAGAAAAAAGCTCATTTAGAACCTGCACTTTCGAAGGGGGTAGTCAGCTGTTTATCAGGGAGTAAACCTTCTGAGAATAAAAACAGCTGGAGCTTGATAAGGTAATTACACAGGGGAAAGGATAATGTACTGGGAACAATTCAGAAGAATCTGATTTGTGGTGAGGTGAGAGACATAAAAGCTCATTTAGGAACGACATGAACATGCTGCGTAGGTAGCTGTTTATCAGTAAATATCTCCACTGAGATTAAGAAAAGCAGTAGCTTAATAAATTAAGTACTTCCTGGTATGGTTACTGTACTGATAACTCCCCAAAAGAATCTGGATTGTGGTGAGGGAACAGACAAAAAGGCTCATTTAGGACCTGCACTTTCGAAGGGGGTAGGCAGCTGTATATCAGGGAGTAAACTTTCTGAGAATAAAAACAGCTGGAGTTTGTTAAGGTAATTACACAGGGGAAAGGATAATGTACTGGGAACTCCTCAGAAGAATCTGATTTGTGGTGAGGGGAGAGAGATAAAAGCTCATTTAGGAACGACATGAACATGCTGCATGAGTAGCTCTTTATCAGTAAATATCTCCACTGAGATTAAGAAAAGTAGTAGCTTAATAAATTAAGTACTTCCTGGTATGGTTACTGTACTGGTAACTCCCAAAGAATCTGGATTGTGGTGAGGGAACAGAGAAAAAAGCTCATTTAGTACCTGCACTTACGAAGGGGGTAGGCAGCTGTATATCAGGAAGTAAACCTTCTGAGAATAAAAACAGCTGGAGCTTGTTAAGGTAATTACACAGGGGAAAGGATAATGTACTTGGAACTCCTCAGAAGAATCTGATTCGTGGTGAGGGGAGAGAGATAAAAGCTCATTTAGGAACGACATGAACATGCTGCGTAGGTAGCTGTTTATCAGTAAATATCTCCACTGAGATTAAGAAAAGCAGTAGCTTAATAAATTAAGTACTTCCTGGTATGGTTACTGTACTGGTAACTCCCCAAAAGAATCTGGATTGTGGTGAGGGAACAGAGAAAAAAGCTCAATTAGGAACTGCACTTACGAAGGGGTAGGCAGCTGTATATCAGGGAGTAAACCTTCTGAGAATAAAAACAGCTGGAGCTTGTTAAGGTAATTACACAGGGAAAGGATAATGTACTGCGAACTCCTCAGAAGAATCTGATTTGTGGTGAGGGGAGAGAGATAAAAGCTCATTTAGGAACGACATGAACATGCTGCGTAGGTAGCTGTTTATCAGTAAATATCTCCACTGAGATTAAGAAAAGCAGTAGCTTAATAAATTAAGTACTTCCTGGTATGGTTACTGTACTGGTAACTCCCCAAAAGAATCTGGATTGTGGTGAGGGAACAGAGAAAAAAGCTCATTTAGGACCTGCACTTACGAAGGGGGTAGGCAGCAGTATATCAGGGAGTAAACCTTCTGAGAATAAAAACAGCTGGAGCTTGTTAAGGTAATTACTCAGGGGAAAGGATAATGTACTGGGAACTCCTCAGAAGAATCTCATTCGTGGTGAGGGAGAGAGATAAAAGCTCATTTAGGAACGACATGAACATGCTGCGTAGGTAGCTGTTTCTCAGTAAATATCTCCACTGAGATTAAGAAAAGCAGTAGCTTAATAAATTAAGTACTTCCTGGTATGGTTACTGTACTGGTAACTCCCCAAAAGAATCTGGATTGTGGTGAGGGAACAGAGAAAAAAGCTCATTTAAGACCTGCACTTACGAAGGGGGTAGGCAGCTGTATATCAGGGAGTAAACCTTCTGAGAATAAAAACAGCTGGAGCTTGTTAAGGTAATTACACAGGGGAAAGGATAATATACTGGGAACAATTCAGAAGAATCTGATTTCTGGTGAGAGGAGAGAGATAAAAGCTCATTTAGGAACGACATGAACATGCTGCGTAGGGAGCTGTTTATCAGTAAATATCTCCACTGAGATTAAGAAAAGCAGTAGCTTAATAAATTAAGTACTTCCTGGTATGGTTACTGTACTGGTAACTCCCCAAAAGAATCTGGATTGTTGTGAGGGAACAGAGAAAAAAGGTCATTTAGGACCTCCACTTTCGAAGGGGTAGGCAGCTGTATATCAGGGAGTAAACCTTCTGAGAATAAAAACAGCTGGAGCTTGTTAAGGTAATTATACAGGGGAAAGGATAATGTACTGGGAAATCCTCAGAAGAATTTGATTTGTGGTGAGGGGAGAGAGATAAAAGCTCATTTAGGTACGACATGAACATGCTGCGTAGGTATCTGTTTTTCAGTAAATATCTCCACTGAGATTAAGAAAAGCAGTAGCTTAATAAATTAAGTACTTCCTGGTATGGTTCCTGTACTGGTAACTCCCCAAAGAATCTGGATTGTGGTGAGGGAACGGAGAAAACAGCTCATTTAGGACCTGCATTACGAAGGGGGTAGGCAGCTGTATATCAGGGAGTAAACCTTTTCAGAATAAAAACAGCTGGAGCTTTTTAAGGTAATTACACAGGGGAAAGGATAATGTACTGGGAACTCCTCAGAAGAATCTGATTTGTGGTGAGGGGAGAGAGATAAAAGCTCATTTAGGAACGACATGAACATGCTGCGTAGGTAGCTGTTTATCAGTAAATATCTCCACTGAGATTAAGAAAAGCAGTAGCTTAATAAATTAAGTACTTCCTGGTATGGATACAGTACTGGTAACTCCCCAAAAGAATCTGGATTGTGGTGAGGGAACAGAGAAAAAAGCTCATTTAGGACCTTCACTTACGAAGTGGGTAGGCAGCTGTATATCAGGGAGTAAACCTTCTGAGAATAAAAACAGCTGGAGCTTGTTATGGTAATTACACAGCGGAAAGGATAATGTACTGGGAACTCCTCAGAAGAATCTGATTTGTGGTGAGGGGAGAGAGATAAAAGCTCATTTAAGAACGACATGAACGTGCTGCGTAGGTAGCTGTTTTTCAGTAAATATCTCCACTGAGATTAAGAAAAGCAGTAGCTTAATAAATTAAGTACTTCCTGGTATGGATACTGTAGTGGTAACTCCCCAGAAGAATCTGGATTGTGGTGAGGAACAGAGAAAAACTTCATTTAGGACCTGCACTTACGAAGGGGGTAGGCAGCTGTATATCAGGGAGTAAACCTTCTGAGAATAAAAACAGCTGGAGCTTGTTAAGGTAATTACACAGGGGAAAGGATAATGTACTGGGAACTCCTCAGAAGAATCTGATTTGTGGTGAGGGGAGAGAGATAAAAGCTCATTTAGGAACGACATGAACATGCTGCGTTGGTAGCTGTTTATCAGTAAATATCTCCACTGGATTAAGAAAAGCAGTAGCTTAATGAATTAAGTACTTCCTGGTATGGTTACTGTACTAGTAACTCCCCAAAAGAATCTGGATTGTGGTGAGGGAACAGAGAAAAAAGCCCATTTAGGACCTGCACTTACGAAGGGGGTAGGCAGCTGTATATCAGGGAGTAAACATTTTGAGAATAAAAACAGCTGGAGCTTGTTAAGGTAATTACACAGGGGAAAGTATAATGTACTGGGAACTCCTCAGAAGAATCTCATTCGTTTTGAGGGGAGAGAGATAAAAGCTCATTTAGGAACGACATGAACATGCTGCGTAGGTATCTGTTTATCAGTAAATATCTCCACTGAGATTAAGAAAAGCAGTAGCTTAATAAATTAAGTACTTCCTGGTACGGTTACTGTACTGGTAACTCCCCAAAAGAATCTGGATTGTGGTGAGGGAACTGAGAAAAAAGCTCATTTAGGACCTGCACTTACGAAGGGGGTAGGCAGCGGTATATCAGGGAGTAAACTTTCTGAGAATAAAAACAGCTGGAGCTTGTTAAGGTAATTACACATGGGAAAGGATAATAAACTGGGAACTCCTCAGAAGAATCTGATTTGTGGTGAGGGGAGAGAGATAAAAGCTCATTTAGGAACGACATGAACATGCTGCGTAGGTAGCTGTTTATCAGTAAATATCTCCACTGAGATTAAGAAAAGCAGTAGCTTAATAAATTAAGTACTTCCTGGTATGGTTACTGTACTGGTAACTCCCCAAAAGAATCTGGATTGTGGTGAGGGAACAGAGAAAAAAGCTCATTTACGACCTGCACTTACGCAGGGTTGTAGGCAGCTGTATATCAGGGAGTAAACCTTCTGAGAATAAAAACAGCTGGAGCTTGTTAAGGTAATTACACAGGGGAAAGGATAAAGTACTGGGAACTCCTCAGAAGAATCTGATTTGTGGTGAGGGGAGAGAGATAAAAGCTCATTTAGGAACGACATGAACATGCTGCGTAGGTAGCTGTTTATCAGTAAATATCTCCACTGAGATTAAGAAAAGCAGTAGCTTAATAAATTAAGTACTTCCTGGTATTGTTACTGTACTGGAAACTCCAAAAAGGTATCTGGATTGTGGTGAGGGAACAGAGAAAAAAGCTCATTTAGCACCTGCACTTAAGAAGGTAGTAGGCAGCAGTATATCAGGGAGTAAAACTTCTGAGAATAAAAACAGCTGGAGCTTGTTAAGGTAATTACACAGGGGAAAGGATAATGTACTGGGAACTCCTCAGAAGAATCTGATTTGTGGTGAGGGGAGAGAGATAAAAGCTCATTTAGGAACGACATGAACATGCTGCGTACGTAGCTGTTTATCAGTAAATATCTCCACTGAGATTAAGAAAAGCAGTAGCTTAATAAATGAAGTACTTCCTGGTATGGTTACTGTACTGGTAACTCCGCAAAAGAATCTGAATTGTGGTGAGGGAACAGAGAAAAAAGCTCATTTAGGACCTGCACTTACGAAGGGGGTAGGCAGCTGTATATCAGGGAGTAAACCTTCTGACAATAAAAACAACTGGAGCTTGTTAAGGTAATTACACAGGGGAAAGGATAATGTACTGGGAACTCCTCAGAAGAATCTGATTTGTGGTGAGGGGAGAGAGATAAAAGCTCATTTAAGAACGACATGAACATGCTGCATAGGTAGCTGTTTATCAGTAAATATCTCCACTGAGATTAAGAAAAACAGTAGCTTAATAAATTAAGTACTTCCTGGTATGGTTACTGTACTGGTAACTCCCCAAAAGAATCTGGATTGTGGTGAGGGAACAGAGAAAAAAGCTGATTTAGGACCTGCACTTACGAAGAGGGTAGGCAGCTGTATATCAGGGAGTATCGCCTCTGAGAATAAAAACAGCTGGAGCTTGTTAAGGTAATTACACAGAGGAAAGGATAATGTACTGGGAACTCCTCACAAGAATCTGATTTGTGATGACGGGAGAGAGATAAAAGCTCATTAAGGAACGACATGAACATGCTGCGTAGGTAGCTGTTTATCAGTAAATATCTCCACTGAGATTAAGAAAAGCAGTAGCTTAATAAATTAAGTACTTCCTGGTATTGTTACTGTACTGGAAACTCCAAAAAGGTATCTGGATTGTGGTGAGGGAACAGAGAAAAAAGCTCATTTAGCACCTGCACTTAAGAAGGGAGTAGGCAGCAGTATATCAGGAGTAAAACTTCTGAGAATAAAAACAGCTGGAGCTTGTTAAGGTAATTACACAGGGGAAAGGAAAATGTACTGGGAACTCCTCAGAAGAATCTGATTTGTGGTGAGGTGAGAGACATAAAAGCTCATTTAGGAACGACATGAACATGCTGCGTAGGTAGCTGTTTATCAGTAAATATCTCCACTGAGATTAAGAAAAGCAGTAGCTTAATAAATTAAGTACTTCCTGGTATGGTTACTGTACTGGTAACTCCCCAAAAGAATCTGGATTGTGGTGAGGGAACAGAGAAAAAAGCTCATTTAGAACCTGCACTTTCGAAGGAGGTAGGCAGCTGTATATCAGGGAGTAAACCATCTGAGAATAAAAACAGCTGGAGCTTGTTAAGGTAATTACACAGGGGAAAGGATAATGTACTGGGAACTCCTCAGAAGAATCTGATTCGTGGTGAGGGGAGAGAGATAAAAGCTCATTTAGGAACGACATGAACATGCTGCGTAGGTAGCTGTTTATCAGTAAATATCTCCACTGAGATTAAGAAAAGCAGTAGCTTAATAAATTAAGTACTTCCTGGTATGGTTACTGTACTGGTAACTCCCCAAAAGAATCTGGATTGTGGTGAGGGAACAGAGAAAAAAGCTCATTTAGGACCTGCACTTACGAAGGGGGTAGGCAGCTGTATATCAGGGAGTAAACCTTCTGAGAATAAATACAGCTGGAGCTTGTTAAGGTAATTACACAGGGGAAAGGATAATGTACTGGGAACTCCTCAGAAGAATCTCATTCGTGGTGAGGGGAGAGAGATAAAAGCTCATTTAGGAACGACATGAACATGCTGCGTAGGTAGCTGTTTATCAGTAAATATCTCCACTGAGATTAAGAAAAGCAGTAGCTTAATAAATTAAGTACTTCCTGGTATGGTTACTGTACTGGTAACTCCCCAAAAGAATCTGGATTGTGGTGAGGGAACAGAGAAAAAAGCTCATTTAGAACCTGCACTTTCGAAGGGGGTAGGCAGCTGTATATCAGGGAGTAAACCTTCTGAGAATAAAAACAGCTGGAGCTTGATAAGGTAATTACACAGGGGAAAGGATAATGTACTGGGAACAATTCAGAAGAATCTGATTTGTGGTGAGGTGAGAGACATAAAAGCTCATTTAGGAACGACATGAACATGCTGCGTAGGTAGCTGTTTATCAGTAAATATCTCCACTGAGATTAAGAAAAGCAGTAGCTTAATAAATTAAGTACTTCCTGGTATGGTTACTGTACTGATAACTCCCCAAAAGAATCTGGATTGTGGTGAGCGAACAGACAAAAAGGCTCATTTAGGACCTGCACTTTCGAAGGGGGTAGGCAGCTGTATATCAGGGAGTAAACTTTCTGAGAATAAAAACAGCTGGAGTTTGTTAAGGTAATTACACAGGGGAAAGGATAATGTACTGGGAACTCCTCAGAAGAATCTGATTTGTGGTGAGGGGAGAGAGATAAAAGCTCATTTAGGAACGACATGAACATGCTGCATAAGTAGCTCTTTATCAGTAAATATCTCCACTGAGATTAAGAAAAGTAGTAGCTTAATAAATTAAGTACTTCCTGGTATGGTTACTGTACTGGTACCTCCCCAAAGAATCTGGATTGTGGTGAGGGAACAGAGAAAAAAGCTCATTTAGTACCTGCACTTACGAAGGGGGTAGGCAGCTGTATATCAGGAAGTAAACCTTTTGAGAATAAAAACAGCTGGAGCTTGTTAAGGTAATTACACAGGGGAAAGGATAATGTACTTGGAAATCCTCAGAAGAATCTGATTCGTGGTGAGGGGAGAGAGATAAAAGCTCATTTAGGAACGACATGAACATGCTGCGTAGGTAGCTGTTTATCAGTAAATATCTCCACTGAGATTAAGAAAAGCAGTAGCTTAATAAATTAAGTACTTCCTGGTATGGTTACTGTACTGGTAACTCCCCAAAAGAATCTGGATTGTGGTGAGGGAACAGAGAAAAAAGCTCAATTAGGAACTGCACTAACCAAGGGGGTAGGCAGCTGTATATCAGGGAGTAAACCTTGTGAGAATAAAAACAGCTGGAGCTTGTTAAGGTAATTACACAGGGGAAAGGATAATGTACTGCGAACTCCTCAGAAGAATCTGATTTGTGGTGAGGGGAGAGAGATAAAAGCTCATTTAGGAACGACATGAACATGCTGCGTAGGTAGCTGTTTATCAGTAAATATCTCCACTGAGATTAAGAAAAGCAGTAGCTTAATAAATTAAGTACTTCCTGGTATGGTTACTGTACTGGTAACTCCCCAAAAGAATCTGGATTGTGGTGAGGGAACAGAGAAAAAAGCTCATTTAGGACCTGCACTTACGAAGGGGGTAGGCAGCAGTATATCAGGGAGTAAACCTTCTGAAGAATAAAAACAGCTGGAGCTTGTTAAGGTAATTACTCAGGGGAAAGGATAATGTACTGGGAACTCCTCAGAAGAATCTCATTCGTGGTGAGGGGAGAGAGATAAAAGCTCAATTAGGAACGACATGAACATGCTGCGTAGGTAGCTGTTTATCAGTAAATATCTCCACTGAGATTAATAAAAGCAGTAGCTTAATAAATTAAGTACTTCCTGGTATGGTTACTGTACTGTTAACTCCCCAAAAGAATCTGGATTGTGGTGAGGGAACAGAGAAAAAAGCTCATTTAAGACCTGCACTTACGAAGGGGGTAGGCAGCTGTATATCAGGGAGTAAACCTTCTGAGAATAAAAACAGCTGGAGCTTGTTAAGGTAATTATACAGGGGAAAGGATAATGTACTGGGAACTCCTCAGAAGAATTTGATTTGTGGTGAGGGGAGAGAGATAAAAGCTCATTTAGGTACGACATGAACATGCTGCGTAGGTATCTGTTTTTCAGTAAATATCTCCACTGAGATTAAGAAAAGCAGTAGCTTAATAAATTAAGTACTTCCTGGTATGGTTCCTGTACTGGTAACTCCCCAAGAGAATCTGGATTGTGGTGAGGGAACGGAGAAAAAAGCTCATTTAGGACCTGCATTACGAAGGGGGTAGGCAGCTGTATATCAGGGAGTAAACCTTTTCAGAATAAAAACAGCTGGAGCTTTTTAAGGTAATTACACAGGGGAAAGGATAATGTACTGGGAACTCCTCAGAAGAATCTGAGTTGTGGTGAGGGGAGAGAGATAAAAGCTCATTTAGGAACGACATGAACATGCTGCGTAGGTAGCTGTTTATCAGTAAATATCTCCACTGAGATTAAGAAAAGCAGTAGCTTAATAAATTAAGTACTTCCTGGTATGGATACAGTACTGGTAACTCCCCAAAAGAATCTGGATTGTGGTGAGGGAACAGAGAAAAAAGCTGATTTAGGACCTTCACTTACGAAGTGGGTAGGCAGCTGTATATCAGGGAGTAAACCTTCTGAGAATAAGAACAGCTGGAGCTTGTTATGGTAATTACACAGGGGAAAGGATAATGTACTGGGAACTCCTCAGAAGAATCTGATTTGTGGTGAGGGCAGAGAGATAAAAGCTCATTTAGGAACGACATGAACATGCTGCCTAGGTAGCTGTTTATCAGTAAATATCTCCACTGAGATTAAGAAAAGCAGTAGCTTAATAAATTAAGTACTTCCTGGTATGGTTACTGTACTGGTAACTCCCCAAAAGAATCTGGATTGTGGTGAGGGAACAGAGAAAAAAGCTCATTTAGGACCTGCACTTACGAAGGGGGTAGGCAGCTGTATATCAGGGAGTAAACCTTCTGAGAATGAAAACAGCTGGAGCTTGTTAAGGTAATTACACAGGGGAAAGGATAATGTACTGGGAACTCCTCAGAAGAATCTAATTTGTGGTGAGGGCAGAGAGATAAAAGCTCGTTTAGGAACGACATGAACATGCTGCGTAGGTAGCTGTTTTATCAGTAAATATCTCCACTGAGATTAAGAAAAGCAGTAGCTTAATAAATTAAGTACTTCCTGGTATGGTTACTGTACTGGTAACTCCCCAAAAGAATCTGGATTGTGGTGAGGGAACAGAGAAAAAAGCTCATTTAGGACCTGCACTTACGAAGGGGGTAGGCAGCTGTAAATCATGGAGTAAACCTTCTGAGAATAAAAACAGCTGGAGCTTGTTAAGGTAATTACACAGGGGAAAGGATAATGTACTGGGAACTCCTCAGAAGAATCTGATTTGTGGTGAGGGCAGAGAGATAAAAGCTCATTTAGGAACGACATGAACATGCTGCGTAGGTAGCTGTTTATCAGTAAATATCTCCACTGAGATTACGAAAAGCAGTAGCTTAATAAATTAAGTACTTCCTGGTATGGTTACTGTACTGGTAACTCCCCAAAAGAATGTGGATTGTGGTGAGGGAACAGAGAAAAAAGCTCATTTAGGACCTGCACTTACGAAGCGGGTAGGCAGCTGTATATCAGGGAGTAAACCTTCTGAGAATAAAAACAGCTGGAGCTTGTTAAGGTAATTTACACAGGGGAAAGGATAATGTACTGGGAACTCCTCAGAAGAATCTGATTTGTGGTGAGGGCAGAGAGATAAAAGCTCATTTAGGAACGACATGAACATGCTGCGTAGGTAGCTGTTTATCAGTAAATATCTCCACTGAGATTAAGAAAAGCAGTAGCTTAATAAATTAAGTACTTCCTGGTATGGTTACTGTACTGGTAACTCCCCAAAAGAATCTGGATTGTGGTGAGGGAACAGAGAAAAAAGCTCATTTAGGACCTGCACTTACGAAGGGGTTATGCAGCTGTATATCAGGGAGTAAACGTTCTGAGAATAAAACAGCTGGAGCTTGTTAAGGTAATTACACAGGGGAAAGGATAATGTACTGGGAACAACTCAGAAGAATCTGATTTGTGGTGAGGGCAGAGAGATAAAAGCTCATTTAGGAACGACATGAACATGCTGCGTAGGTAGCTGTTTATCAGTAAATATCTCCACTGAGATTAAGAAAAGCAGTAGCTTAATAAAGTAAGTACTTCCCGGTATGGTTACTGTACTGGTAACTCCCCAAAAGAATGTGGATTGTGGTGAGGGACCAGAGAAAAAAGCTCATTTAGGACCTGCACTTACGAAGGGGGTAGGCAGCTGTATATCAGGGAGTAAACCTTCTGAGAATAAAAACAGCTGGAGCTTGTTAAGGTAATTACACAGGGGAAAGGATAATGTACTGGGAAATCCTCAGAAGAATCTGATTTGTGGTGAGGGCAGAGAGATAAAAGCTCATTTAGGAACGACATGAACATGCTGTGTACGAGGTAGCTGTTTATCAGTAAATATCTCCACTGAGATTAAGAAAGCAGTAGCTTAATAACTAAGTACTTCCTGGTATGGTACTGTACTGGTAACTCCCCAAAAGAATCTGGATTGTGGTGAGGGAACAGAGAAAAAAGCTCATTTAGGACCTGCACTTACGAAGGGGGTAGGCAGCAGTATATCAGGGAGTAAACCTTCTGAGAATAAAAACAGCTGGAGCTTGTTAAGGTAATTACACAGGGGAAAGGATAATGTACTGGGAACTCCTCAGAAGAATCTGATTTGTGGTGAGGGCAGAGAGATAAAAGCTCATTTAGGAACGACATGAACATGCTGCCTAGGTAGCTGTTTATCAGTAAATATCTCCACTGAGATTAAGAAAAGCAGTAGCTTAATAAATTAAGTACTTCCTGGTATGGTTACTGTACTGGTAACTCCCAAAAGAATCTGGATTGTGGTGAGGGAACAGAGAAAAAAGCTCATTTAGGACCTGCACTTAAGAAGGGGTAGGCAGCTGTATATCAGGGAGTAAACCTTCTGAGAATGAAAACAGCTGGAGCTTGTTAAGGTAATTACACAGGGGAAAGGATAATGTACTGGGAACTCCTCAGAAGAATCTAATTTGTGGTGAGGGCAGAGAGATAAAAGCTCGTTTAGGAACGACATGAACATGCTGCGTAGGTAGCTGTTTATCAGTAAATATCTCCACTGAGATTAAGAAAAGCAGTAGCTTAATAAATTAAGTACTTCCTGGTATGGTTACTGTACTGGTAACTCCTCTAAAAAATCTGGAATGTGGTGAGGGAACAAAGAAAAAGCTCATTTAGGACCTGCACTTACGAAGGGGGTAGGCAGCTGTATATCAGGGAGTAAACCTTCTGAGAATAAAAACAGCTGCAGCTTTTTAAGGTAATTACACAGGGGAAAGGATAATGTACTGGGAACTCCTCAGAAGAATCTGATTTATGGTGAGGGCAGAGAGATAAAAGCTCATTTAGGAACGACATGAACATGCTGCGTAGGTAGCTGTTTATCAGTAATATCTCCACTGAGATAAGAAAAGCAGTATCTTAATAAATTAAGTACTTCCTGGTATGGTTACTGTACTGGTAACTCCCCAAAAGAATGTGGATTGTGGTGAGGGAACAGAGAAAAAAGCTCATTTAGGACCTGCACTTACGAAGGGGGTAGGCAGCTGTATATCAGGGAGTAAACCTTCTGAGAATAAAAACAGCTGGAGCTTGTTAAGGTAATTACACAGGGGAAAGGATAATGTACTGGGAACTCCTCAGAAGAATCTGATTTGTGTTGAGGGCAGAGAGATAAAAGCTCATTTAGGAACGACATGAACATGCTGCGTAGGTAGCTGTTAATCAGTAAATATCTCCACTGAGATTAAGAAAAGCAGTAGCTTAATAAAAGTAAGTACTTCCTGGTATGGTTACTGTACTGGTAACTCCCCAAAACAATGTGGATTGTGGTGAGGGAACAGAGAAAAAAGCTCATTTAGGACCTGCACTTACGAAGGGGGTAGGCAGCTGTATATCAGGGACTAAACCTTCTGAGAATAAAAACAGCTGGAGCTTGTTAAGGTAATTTACACAGGGAAAGGATAATGTACTGGGAACTCCTCAGAAGAATCTGATTTGTGGTGAGGGCAGAGAGATAAATGCTCATTTAGGAACGACATGAACATGCTGCGTAGGTAGCTGTTTATCAGTAAATATCTCCACTGAGATTAAGAAAAGCAGTAGCTTAATAAATTAAGTACTTCCTGGTATGGTTACTGTACTGGTAACTCCCCAAAAGAATCTGGATTGTGGTGAGGGAACAGAGAAAAAAGCTCATTTAGGACCTGCACTTACGAAGGGGGTAGGCAGCTGTATATCAGGGAGTAAACCTTCTGAGAATAAAAAACAGCTGGAGCTTGTTAAGGTAATTACACAGGGGAAAGGATAATGTACTGGGAACTCCTCAGAAGAATCTGATTTGTGGTGAGGGCAGAGAGATAAAAGCTCATTTAGGAACGACATGAACATGCTGCTTAGGTAGCTGTTTATCAGTAAATATCTCCACTGAGATTAAGAAAAGCAGTAGCTTAATAAATTAAGTACTTCCTGGTATGGTTACTGTACTGTAACTCCCCCAAAAGAATCTGGATTTGGTGAGGGAACAGAGAAAAAAGCTCATTTAGGACCTGCACTTACGAAGGTGGTAGGCAGCTGTATATCAGGGAGTAAACCTTCTGAGAATAAAAACAGCTGGAGCTTGTTAAGGTAATTACACAGGGGAAAGGATAATGTACTTGGAACTCCTCAGAAGAATCTGATTTGTGGTGACGGCAGAGGAGATAAAAGCTCATTTAGGAACGACATGAACATGCTGCGTAGGTAGCTTTTTATCAGTAAATATCTCCACTGAGATTAAGAAAAGCAGTAGCTTAATAAATTAAGGACTTCCTGGTATGGTTACTGTACTGGTAACTCCCCAAAAGAATCTGGATTGTGGTGAGGGAACAGAGAAAAAAGCTCTTTTAGGACCTGCACTTACGAAGCGGGTAGGCAGCTGTATATCAGGGAGTAACCTTCTGAGATAAAAACAGCTGGAGCTTGTTAAGGTAATTTACACAGGGGAAAGGATAATGTACTGGGACTCCTCAGAAGAATCTGATTTGTGGTGAGGCAGAGAGATAAAAGCTCATTTAGGAACGACATGAACATGCTGCGTAGGTAGCTGTTTATCAGTAAATATCTCCACTGAGATTAAGAAAAGCAGTAGCTTAATAAATTAAGTACTTCCTGGTATGGTTACTGTACTGGTAACTCCCCAAAAGAATCTGGATTGTGGTGAGGGAACAGAGAAAAAAGCTCATTTAGGACCTGCACTTACGAAGGGGGGTATGCAGCTGTATATCAGGGAGTAAACGTTCTGAGAATAAAAACAGCTGGAGCTTGTTAAGGTAATTACACAGGGGAAAGGATAATGTACTGGGATCTCCTCAGAAGAAATCTGATTTGTGGTGAGGGCAGAGAGATAAAAGCTCATTTAGGAACGACATGAACATGCTGCGTAGGTAGCTGTTTATCAGTAAATATCTCCACTGAGATTAAGAAAAGGCAGTAGCTTAATAAATTAAGTACTTCCTGGTATGGTTACTGTACTGGTAACTCCCCAAAAGAATCTGGATTGTGGTGAGGGAACAGAGAAAAAAGCTCATTTAGGACTGCACTTACGAAGGGGGTAGGCAGCTGTATATCAGGGAGTAAACCTTCTGAGAATAAAAAGAGCTGGTGCTTGTTAAGGTAATTACACAGGGGAAAGGATAATGTACTGGGAACTCCTCAGAAGAATCTGATTTGTGGTGAGGGCAGAGAGATAAAACCTCATTTAGGAACGACATGAACATGCTGCGTAGGTAGCTGTTTATCAGTAAATATCTCCACTGAGATTAAGAAAAGCAGTAGCTTAATAAAGTAAGTACTTCCCGGTATGGTTACTGTACTGGTAACTCCCCAAAAGAATGTAGATTGTGGTGAGGGACCAGAGAAAAAAGCTCATTTAGGACCTGCACTTACGAAGGGGGTAGGCAGCTGTATATCAGGGAGTAAACCTTCTGAGAATAAA
The DNA here is from genome assembly GCF_023159225.1 of Perognathus longimembris pacificus. Classification (NCBI taxonomy): domain Eukaryota; kingdom Metazoa; phylum Chordata; class Mammalia; order Rodentia; family Heteromyidae; genus Perognathus; species Perognathus longimembris. Next base: position 5,487 of record NW_025962035.1, on the reverse strand, counting down.
AACAGCTGGAGCTTGTTAAGGTAATTACACAGGGGAAAGGATAATGTACTGGGAACTCCTCAGAAGAATCTGATTTGTGGTGAGGGCAGAGAGATAAAAGCTCATTTAGGAACGACATGAACATGCTGTGTAGGTAGCTGTTTATCAGTAAATATCTCCACTGAGATTAAGAAAAGCAGTAGCTTAATATACTAAGTACTTCCTGGTATGGTTACTGTACTGGTAACTCCCCAAAAGAATCTGGATTGTGGTGAGGGAACAGAGAAAAAAGCTCATTTAGGACTGCACTTACGAAGGGGGTAGGCAGCAGTATATCAGGGAGTAAACCTTCTGAGAATAAAAACAGCTGGAGCTTGTTAAGGTAATTACACAGGGGAAAGGATAATGTACTGGGAACTCCTCAGAAGAATCTGATTTGTGGTGAGGGCAGGAGAGATAAAAGCTCATTTAGGAACGACATGAACATGCTGCCTAGGTAGCTGTTTATCAGTAAATATCTCCACTGAGATTAAGAAAAGCAGTAGCTTAAAAAATTAAGTACTTCCTGGTATGGTTTACTGTACTGGTAACTCCCCAAAAGAATCTGGATTGTGGTGAGGGAACAGAGAAAAAAGCTCATTTAGGACCTGCACTTACGAAGGGGGTAGGCAGCTGTATATCAGGGAGTAAACCTTCTGAGAATGAAAACAGCTGGAGCTTGTTAAGGTAATTACACAGGGGAAAGGATAATGTACTGGGAACTCCTCAGAAGAATCTGATTTGTGGTGAGGGCAGAGAGATAAAAGCTCGTTTAGGAACGACATGAACATGCTGCGTAGGTAGCTGTTTATCAGTAAATATCTCCACTGAGTTTAAGAAAAGCAGTAGCTTAATAAATTAAGTACTTCCTGGTATGGTTACTGTACTGGAAACTCCTCTAAAAAATCTGGAATGTGGTGAGGGAACAAAGAAAATAGCTCATTTAGGACCTGCACTTACGAAGGGGGTAGGCAGCTGTATATCAGGGAGTAAACCTTCTGAGAATAAAAAACAGCTGCAGCTTTTTAAGGTAATTACACAGGGGAAAGGATAATGTACTGGGAAACTCCTCAGAAGAATCTGATTTTTGGTGAGGGCAGAGAGATAAAAGCTCATTTAGGAACGACATGAACATGCTGCGTAGGTAGCTGTTTATCAGTAATATCTCCACTGAGATTAAGAAAAGCAGTATCTTAATAAATTAAGTACTTCCTGGTATGGTTACTGTACTGGTAACTCCCCAAAAGAATGTGGATTGTGGTGAGGGGAACAGAGAAAAAAGCTCATTTAGGACCTGCACTACGAAGGGGGTAGGCAGCTGTATATCAGGGAGTAAACCTTCTGAGAATAAAAACAGCTGGAGCTTGTTAAGGTAATTACACAGGGGAAAGGATAATGTACTGGGAACTCCTCAGAAGAATCTGATTTGTGTTGAGGGCAGCGAGATAAAAGCTCATTTAGGAACGACATGAACATGCTGCGTAGGTAGCTGTTTATCAGTAATATCTCCACTGAGATTAAGAAAAGCAGTAGCTTAATAAATTAAGTACTTCCTGGTATGGTTACTGTACTGGTAACTCCCCAAAAGAATCTGGATTGTGGTGAGGGAACAGAGAAAAAAGCTCATTTAGGACCTGCACTTACGAAGGTGGTAGGCAGTTGTATATCAGGGAGTAAACCTTCTGAGAATAAAAAACAGCTGGAGCTTGTTAAGGTAATTACACAGGGGAAAGGATAATGTACTTGGAACTCCTCAGAAGAATCTGATTTGTGGTGACGGCAGAGAGATAAAAGCTCATTTAGGAACGACATGAACATGCTGCGTAGGTAGCTTTTTATCAGTAAATATCTCCACTGAGATTAAGAAAAGCAGTAGCTTAATAAATTAAGTACTTCCTGGTATGGTTACTGTACTGGTAACTCCCCGAAAGAATCTGGATTTTGGTGAGGGACCAGAGAAAAAAGCTCATTTAGGACCTGCACTTGCGAAGGGGGTAGGCAGCTGTATATCAGGGAGTAAACCTTCTGAGAATAAAAACAGCTGGAGCTTGTTAAGGTAATTACACAGGGGAAAAGGATAATGTACTGGGAACTCCTCAGAAGAATCTGATTTGTGGTGAGGGCAGAGAGATAAATGCTCATTTAGGAACGACATGAACATGCTGTGTAGGTAGCTGTTTATCAGTAAATATCTCCACTGAGATTAAGAAAAGCAGTAGCTTAATAAATTAAGTACTTCCTGGTATGGTTTACTGTACTGGTAACTCCCCAAAAGAATCAGGATTGTGGTGAGGGAACAGAGAAAAAAGCTCATTTAGGACCTGCACTTACGAAGGGGGTAGGCAGCTGTATATCAGGGAGTAAACCTTCTGAGAATAAAAACAGCTGGAGCTTGTTAAGGTAATTACACAGGGGAAAGGATAATGTACTGGGAACTCCTCAGAAGAATCTGATTTGTGGTGAGGGCAGAGAGATAAAAGCTCATTTAGGAACGACATGAACATGCTGCTTAGGTAGCTGTTTATCAGTAAATATCTCCACTGAGATTAAGAAAGCAGTAGCTTAATAAATTAAGTACTTCCTGGTATGGTTACTGTACTGGTAACTCCCCAAAAGAATCTGATTGTGGTGAGGGAACAGAGAAAAAAGCTCATTTAGGACCTGCACTTACGAAGGGGGTAGGCATCTGTATATCAGGGAGTAAACCTTCTGAGAATAAAAAACAGCTGGAACTTGTTAAGGTAATTACACAGGGGAAAGGATAATGTACTGGGAACTCCTCAGAAGAATCTGATTTGTGGTGAGGGCAGAGAGATAAAAGCTCATTTAGGCACGACATGAACATGCTGCGTAGGTAGCTGTTTATCAAGTAAATATCTCCACTGAGATTAAGAAAAGCAGTAGCTTAATAAATTAAGTACTTCCTGGTATGGTTACTGTACTGGTAACTCCCCATAAGAATCTGGATATTGGTGAGGGAACAGAGAAAAAAGCTCATTTAGGACCTGCACTTACGAAGGGGGTAGGCAGCTGTATATCAGGGAGTAAACCTTCTGAGAATAAAAACAGCTGAGCTTGTTAAGGTAATTACACAGGGGAAAGGATAGTGTACTGGGAACTCCTCGGAAGAATCTGATTTGTGGTGAGGGCAGAGAGATAAAAGCTCATTTAGGAACGCAATGAACATGCTGTGTAGGTAGCTGTTTATCAGTAAATATCTCCACTGAGATTAAGAAAAGCAGTAGCTTATAATTAAGTACTTCCTGGTATGGTTACTGTACTGGTAACTCCTCTAAAAAATCTGGAATGTGGTGAGGGAACAAAGAAAAAAGCTCATTTAGGACCTGCACTTACGAAGGGGATAGGCAGCTGTATATCAGGGAGTAAACCTTCTGAGAATAAAAACAGCTGCAGCTTTTTAAGGTAATTACACAGGGGAAAGGATAATGTACTGGGAACTCCTCAGAAGAATCTGATTTTTGGTGAGGGCAGAGAGATAAAAGCTCATTAGGAACGACATGAACATGCTGTGTAGGTAGCTGTTTATCAGTAAATATCTCCACTGAGATTAAGAAAAGCAGTAGCTTAATAAATTAAGTACTTCCTGGTATGGTTACTGTACTGGTAACCTCCCCAAAAGAATGTGGATTGTGGTGAGGGAACAGAGAAAAAAGCTCATTTAGGACCTGCACCTTACGAGCGGGTAGGCAGCTGTATATCAGGGAGTAAACCTTCTGAGAATAAAACAGCTGGAGCTTGTTAAGGTAATTTACACAGGGGAAAGGATAATGTACTGGGAACTCCTCAGAAGAATCTGATTTGTGGTGAGGCAGAGAGATAAAAGCTCATTTAGGAACGACATGAACATGCTGCGTAGGTAGCTGTTTATCAGTAAATATCTCCACTGAGATTAAGAAAAGCAGTAGCTTAATAAATTAAGTACTTCCTGGTATGGTTACTGTACTGGTAACTTCCAAAGAATCTGGATTGTGGTGAGGGAACAGAGAAAAAAGCTCATTTAGGACCTGCACTTACGAAGGGGGTATGCAGCTGTATATCAGGGAGTAAACGTTCTGAGAATAAAAACAGCTGGAGCTTGTTAAGGTAATTACACAGGGGAAAGGATAATGTACTGGGAACTCCTCAGAAGAATCTGATTTGTGGTGAGGGCAAGAGAGATAAAAGCTCATTTAGGAACGACATGAACATGCTGCGTAGGTAGCTGTTTATCAGTAAATATCTCCACTGAGATTAAGAAAAGCAGTAGCTTAATAAATTAAGTACTTCCTGGTATGTGTTACTGTACTGGTAACTCCCCAAAGAATCTGGATTGTGGTGAGGGAACAGAGAAAAAAGCTCATTTAGGACCTGCACTTACGAAGGGGGTAGGCAGCTGTATATCAGGGAGTAAACCTTCTGAGAATAAAAAGAGCTGGTGCTTGTTAAGGTAATTACACAGGGGAAGGATAATGTACTGGGAACTCCTCAGAAGAATCTGATTTGTGGTGAGGGAAGAGAGATAAAACTCATTTAGGAACAACATGAACATGCTGCGTAGGTAGCTGTTTATCAGTAAATATCTCCACTGAGATTAAGAAAAGCAGTAGCTTAATAAAGTAAGTACTTCCCGGTATGGTTACTGTACTGGTAACTCCCCAAAAGAATGTGGATTGTGGTGAGGGACCAGAGAAAAAAGCTCATTTAGGACCTGCACTACGAAGGGGGTAGGCAGCTGTAAATCAGGGAGTAAACCTTCTGAGAATAAAAACAGCTGGAGCTTGTTAAGGTAATTACACAGGGGAAAGGATAATGTACTGGGAACTCCTCAGAAGAATCTGATTTGTGGTGAGGGCAGAGAGATAAAAGCTCATTTAGGAACGACATGAACATGCTGTGTAGGTAGCTGTTTATCAGTAAATATCTCCACTGAGATTAAGAAAAGCAGTAGCTTAATAAACTAAGTACTTCCTGGTATGGTTACTGTACTGGTAACTCCCCAAAAGAATCTGGATTGTGGTGAGGGAACAGAGAAAAAAGCTCATTTAGGACCTGCACTTACGAAGGGGGTAGGCAGCAGTATATCAGGGAGTAAACCTTCTGAGAATAAAAACAGCTGGAGCTTGTTAAGGTAATTACACAGGGGAAAGGATAATGTACTGGGAACTCCTCAGAAGAATCTGATTTGTGGTGAGGGCAGAGAGATAAAAAGCTCATTTAGGAACGACATGAACATGCTGCCTAGGTAGCTGTTTATCAGTAAATATCTCCACTGAGATTAAGAAAAGGCAGTAGCTTAATAAATTAAGTACTTCCTGGTATGGTTACAGTACTGGTAACTCCCCAAAAGAATCTGGATTGTGGTGAGGGAACAGAGAAAAAAGCTCATTAGGACCCTGCACTTACGAAGGGGGTAGGCAGCTGTATATCAGGGAGTAAACCTTCTGAGAATGAAAACAGCTGGAGCTTGTT